>NC_063052.1:42613491-42808491 GCF_018812025.1 Megalobrama amblycephala | reverse complement strand
ATTTTATTTATATCTAGTTTGATCATGATTTATGAAGCTGAAGTTGTTCATATTCAGGTTGGATTTATTTTAGATGTATTAAAGATGTTGAAGACTGAAGAGGTGTGTGTGTGTGTTGGATATTAATGCAGCATGTTTTATAATTAAAGCAGAACTGATCAATAGAATAAATCTTGAAGTGTTAATCACGGCCTTCAGATCGACGCTAATGAATCACACTCATCTTCTCTGGTTCTGTATTGAGCTGAAAACATCATCTTTGATGACACGAAAGAGAATAAAGTCAAATACTCACTAATGACTGCAGTTCATATTTAATCACCGTCGCTCCAGGGATCTGAAGAGATCATGTGATCTAGTGAAACACACGTTAGCATGTCTTAGCAATGTTTCTTTTATTAAGTGCATAGCAAGTGTTTATCATCATTAATGATCAGCGAGTTTGTTCAGATGACACACAATAACCTGAGAAGTTCACAAATTCACACTCATCTCTCAGAATATCTTATTAAACAAGTACACAAAAAATATACTGTGACAATGCACCAATCACGGCCTCTGCTGATCAGGTGGGCGGAGCTACTGTCAGAGCGGAGGGGTGTGTCACACACAGAAATGCATGGCGGCTGGTATACAAACATGAAATCATTGTGTCTTACAGCGTACAGAAGTGGATTGAACTCTGACCTGTGATTCTGTGCCTTGAAAGACGAGCAGAGGCTCTAAACGTCACAGATCTCGGCTGAAAACCAATCATGCACTGCAAAAAACTCTGTTCTTCCTCTGTCTCGTTTTCCTGTGCAAATATCTAAACATTTACTGGAGAAGCAGAATGACTGACGATATGAAGTCTTGTGTTCTGAAATATTCATAAAAATAAAGAGTTTGTGTATTTTGGACTCTCATTTAGGTGGTTTTGCATCAAAACGAATCTAAAAGAGTAAAGCCTTCAGAATGTCCTATAGTGTGAGAGCACAGCATTTATTATTCAAGCATGACATCACATCCTGTCGCTCATATCTGCTGAAAATAGTTACTTTTGAAAATATTCCAAAAGCACCTGTGTTTTCTGATCAAAGAAGTGTGTTTTTGCAAGCAAAATGAAAACCAGCTGATCGACGGCCACTGAGAGTCCAGGAGACGTCCCTTAGAGAGGGAAGGGGTTATGGGTTAGTGTCAGCACCATGACCTCTGACCTCAGCTCTCTCACAAACATCATGTAAGGCACAAATGAATCCAAACACAGTATCATTAATTCCTCAGCCTTAATAATGTCAGTCTGATGTGATGCTTGTGAGATATCGGTGGGTTCAATCCGGCTCGTGTTGTTCTCCGGGTCACATGGTGCTCTCGAGTCTCACTGCGACAACTGCATTATTTTATCCCATTTTCTGAGCTGGAGTCATGTTCAGAAGAGCATACTGTTCATACTACTGCAGTATGTTTACTGGACACAGTGTGTAAATGAATACTAACATGGAATACTGTATCCCACAATGCAATTCACTTGACGTTCAAGAAACGAGTCAGTATTACTGTTTCCATCGTCCTGAAGTCATTGAGTTTTTTGAATGTGTCTTTGGTTAAATGCCTGTAAAGTCTGTTGTGAACAATCTTAAGATATTCTCACGTTTTATTCTACAATATATAAAATGAATCATTAATTTCCACCCGTTCGTGATTTTTAAGCTTTCAAAAATGATGTTTGCTTCCGAGTGGCATTAAACGGGAAGATGGGACATTAAACAGGTAAACTCATCTCACTAGCTGCTTTCAAAGACTCGATGTGTTTATAATCGTGCTCTTGAAACTCATTCTCAAAATTCAAAGTTTCCAACTTGACGATTTTAACTAAAGACTGAACGAGTTGTTGAAGCTTAATGGTGGTGATGTTGAAGTCATGTGACCGTGTTTGAAGCTTTTTGCTTCTGCTGATTGTATTCAGCCTTCAAAGTTAATAAAGGTTGTGTTCATTTGTGAAAATGATCATGAAGAAAACACGTAAAAATCAAATTTTTCTTGGTCACAGATCTTATTTTCTGCAAAAATCCCAAAAACAATTAAAAAATCCCATTTGTTGAGCTTTTAAAATGGTTTTAAAATGCAAAATGGTGGTTTTATCTGAAATCATGTTTGATATGTACTGTGCAGTAATCAGTATGCTTGTATTCAATTCCAAACTTTCCTCTAGTCGTACTTTGCCGAGTGAAGACAGCAGCTCTCGGGGTCAGAGGTCAGTAGTTGTGTCTGCCGTGCGTGGCAGCAGAGGGCAGGTGTAGCGTTTTGGCGGGAATGTTTATGGGTTTAGGCGGGATCTGCGGTTTGAGCGACGCCGTGCGTCTGATGATGGCCGCCCTCTGGAGGTGAGGAGGCTCGCTGTAGCTGTGCTGTCGCGTCAGACACGAGCCGCCCGCGAGGAGCGGCCTGTGTGTCTCGTAGATGTTGGCCGACTGCAGCGACTTCTGGTTGAAAGTGTGCTGGCGGGCCGTTGTGACCCCGTTGCCCATTTTGATAAGGACTTTGCGCTGTGATTGGCCTGTGATGGCGTCCGGTCGCTCGAGAAGCGTTTGCAGTGGAATCTGTTGAAGTGTTGTGGTTTCAGGCGTCTCTTTTAGGCAACTGTAATATGATGTTGGCATCATATACGACCCTGGAATGGTGACATCACGTCCTTCCTGATGCTGGATGTGTTCGAGTATGTCGTCGCTGTGGTTTTCTGAAGGAGTGTGATTGCTAGAAAGTGTCTGATTTGTTGGAAACAGCTGCAGGGTGGAGTTGTGGGTGTGGCTTCTCTCCCATTGGCTGTTCACAGTCTTTAAGTTCTTGATTGGCAGCTCGGGAGTGGAATCCGGGGTGGGCAGCGTCGAGACCAACTCTTCCTCCACAGCTGCGTGTGGATTAACGGGCGGCTGCCGGCAGGGCGGGCCGGAGCTGTAGATCTGGGAGGACGTGACGTCGTTCTTGTCCGGGTTGGCGTCCAGCAGGCGGTTGAGCTTGGCGAGGCTGTTGAGCGAGAGCGCGTGAGGAAGTGCCGCCTCGGGCTCTTGTGCTCGCTGGGATCTCTGACTGCAGTAGCACGACACCAGCAGACCCGACACGATGGCACCCAACATGAACGCCACCAGCACACACGCGCCCAGAAGAGTGTAGTGATAGCCGCCGCTCAGACTCGCCGCATCAGGAAGCTGCTTCACTCCTACAGAGACAGACACATTCATTTTATCTTTCAATGTCATTGATTTACTGTTTTCTTTTGTTCTTTCTTATGTCAAGAAAGGCCTTCTGAAGCAAAGTGATGCGCTTCTGTAAGAAAAATATCCATATTTAACAAGTTATAAAGTAATATAACTATCTTAAAATCAGCATAATCTCCATCTTGTCTTAAATCACCAAAGGTAAGATGTTTAATGAATTTATTGTGTTGTTGTTTCAAATATGTTTCGAGCATTACAATATAACACTAGCTACACATAATACATTTTACTATTACTAGAGATGTGAACGACTACACTGAAGAGACACAAACGATCAATAATGATTAAACAATGATTGGTCAAATTTGGAAAAAGTTCGTTTTTTCAGAAGAAGGTTTTATCAGATTTAGCTCACATCTAGGTACAAATTTGTCTCCAAAATATGGTTAAGTCGGTACAAACACAGACAGCACTGAACCTCACACACTAATAATCAGACACAAGATCATAATGTGTGTCACACTGACCAGAGACTGAATCCACGGCTGAGCTCACATCACTTCCTGCTGCTGACATCACATCTGAGCACATGTAAATATAGAAGAGATTAGAATTAGTTTCAATTAGTATTAGAACAGTTAGTATTATGACAGTGATGGATGTGCAAACCGTGACCTTTATATATTATATAATCATATATATATATTTTGCTACATTGTACAACACAATTCCAGAATATTCCAGCTTCTGCACTGAACATGTTACATTCAATTCCTCTAGTTTATTAACATTTCCTTTTAGATGGAGATTTTAATGAGAAACTTTAATCAAACATCAGTCCCTCAATGATTTACAAACAGCAAAATTCTCACAAATACTCCCTAGAACAATATTTACATTTACCCTACCAGTCAAAAGTTTGGAAACATTACTATTTTTAATGTTTTTGAACAAAGTCTCTTCTGCTCATTAAGGCTGCATTTATTTCATAATAAATACAGAAAAAACAATAATATTGTGAAATATTATTACAATTTAAAATTATGGTTTTCTATTTTAATATACTTTAAAATATAATTTATTCCTGTGATCAAAGCTGAATTTTCAGCATCATTACTCCAGTCTTCAGTGTCACATGATCCTTCAGAAATCATTCTGATATGATGATTTATGATCAATGTTGGAAACAGTTGTGCTGATTAATATTATTTTATAACCTGTGATACTTTTTCAGGATTCTCTGATGAATAAAAAGTTAAAAAGAACAGCATTTATTCAAAATATAAATCTTTTCTAACAATATAAATCTTTACTATCACTTTTTATCAATTTAACACATCCGTGCTGAATAAAAGTATTAATTTCTTTCAAAAAAAAAAAAAATGACTGACCCCAAACTTTTGAACGGAAGTGTATATTGTTACAAAAGATTTCAAAAGTATCACAGGTTATAAAATAATATTAAGCAGCACAACTGTTTCCAACATTGATAATAAATCATCATATCAGAATGATTTCTGAAGGATCATGTGACACTGAAGACTGGAGTAATGATGCTGAAAATTCAGCTTTGATCACTGGATATAAATTATATTTTAAAGTATATTAAAATAGAAAACCATATAATATTTCACAATATTATTGTTTTTTCTGTATTTATTATGAAATAAATGCAGGCTTAATGAGCATAAGAGACTTTGTTCAAAAACATTAAAAATAGTAATGTTTCCAAACTTTTGACTGGTAGTGCATGTGACATTAAAATATGACACAACTGAAGCATCACTGCTGTAACGCGTCACAGACTCACTTACCAGTGCATGTGTCAAATAAACGTGATTGGTCACCATCGATGTCCTGCTCAAAACCTGCCCTGCTCATCACAAAAACACAGACAGATAGTTTAGTTTGGGCTCCATGTGATATGACCAATCCGTGATCATGCAACAGGAAGTGATGTCACTCTTACTTAAATCCTGGAGCCACGTCAGCGCAGCGTCCCGTCCGCAGCCAGATGCAGTATGGGTCATGTGTGTAGAGACAGTGGCTGTGGAGGAACAGAGTGATAAAAGACACAATCTTCACTGGTTACAGAGTCTCTGCAGGTTTTATCAAGGTAAATCTAGTATTTTAGTGTAATTTTCATTCGTTACATATTCACCATGAAGTAAGCACAGGTAATTTAACCCCATGTGACCTGGTCTCACCTCTTGCAGGTGGCGTGTCGAGTGCAGCGGCTGAGAGGAACTCTGATGAT
This sequence comes from Megalobrama amblycephala, assembly GCF_018812025.1. Taxonomy (NCBI): domain Eukaryota; kingdom Metazoa; phylum Chordata; class Actinopteri; order Cypriniformes; family Xenocyprididae; genus Megalobrama; species Megalobrama amblycephala. The sequence goes on along the minus strand of NC_063052.1, from coordinate 42,803,040 downwards.
GCAGCTGGAAAACGCCACATAGAGAGCGTGATGCTCCTTGTCCAGCTCCAGACCCAACACCCTGCGCTCACCGCTGCACCTGCAACACGATGTTCGGGTTCACATCAGTACGACAGGAAACAAAGTCATGTTGATCTACAAACAGAAGTGTAATTCAGACACTCACTGCGTGGGGTTGAACACATCGATGTCCTCCAGTAGTCTGGATCCATGAGAGCTGTTGCCTTGAATGCTGGTCAGAACCTTCAGAACCCGTCCGTCCTCAGAGCCCAGAAACACAACGGTGCGGTTCTTATGAGGCCCGGCCGCCGTATCCACAACAATCTGAGTCAGTTTATACCTGCACAATACAAGCTCATGAGCGTGATGACAGAATCACATGGTCAGTGTGTGTGTGAGATTGTGAGTGTGTGTGTGTGTGTGTGTGTGTGTATGTGTGTGTGTGTGTGAGATTGTGAGTGTGTGTGTGTGTAGTACCTGCTGGCGGTGTTGGTGATCAGTGGTTGGCTGTTGACTGACGGCACAGACTCGTCCATCAGTGGGTGTGTCTTAATGAATGTCAGCACAGAGTCTGGGAAGTGAACAGAGGACGAGAACGAGGACGCCGAACCTTCACCTGCACACGAACCTGGACTGAACACACACACACACACACACACACACACACACACACAGACCAGTGTTACTTTACTATCATTGATACAGATTATTTTGTTTTATATTTTCTGTTTTCATTTTAATATTAGTTAAAATGTTACTTTGTGTGTGTTTTTAGTCATTTTTATCAGTTTTTTAATAGGGCTGGGTAAAAAATATTGATTTCTCGATTTTAATTGATTCTCGTTTTTACGAACCAATATCAATTCTTAACACTCTGAGGTCTAAAAACGCGCCGGCGCGTTTTGCAGGTTTTTTTTCACATTGCAGCAAAACAGACTTAAAATACTCTGTCATTTTTTGTCATAGAAACATAAGTAATACATCAATTGAAACTATAGAATATCTCCTTTTATTTGTATACACTCAGAGTAAAAACAAAATGTTGTGCTTTTTGTAAAATAAAGAAAACTAACATGATGCGTGATCTCTCATCTCCTCTGAACGAAGTCCAATCTGATAGTTCTCAGAAAATGAACTGTAACTTAGTGAATACTAATCACAAAAAATTCATACTTATGTCTAACAAAACGTTGAAATGTCAGGTTTTAAATCGTGCAAGTCAAATCGAAAACAAACATTCTGTGTTTATGTAATCTGTATGAAAAGAGAGCCATGTCAGAAGTCCGTGATTCAGCTCATTACCCACTAATGCGGCCACACCCACGGAGCCAGCGCTATTCACAGGCAAATTCAGAGACAACACATGCATTCATCATCTCAATCGTGTATTTATTGCCTTGAAAATTGTTTATCTGGATGAAAAAGCCATGGTTAGCGATCTCTGGAAGACATTCAGTAAATTCCTGTTTGTTTTCTTCTATTGATAAGTTTTAAGTGAGTTTTTGTTTCTTTAGCGCCCTCCGGCTGTAGTATGAATTGGTAAACACCATTCATGGAATATCGTCTTCTTCTTAGGTGAATTTGTGGACTAAAATGCACAGAGCGCCCTCCGGCTGCAGTATGAATTGCAAACACCAGCGCTCATAGAGATAACAATGAATATTAAATAAAAAATAACTCCTCTGTATAGAAAATTGACATAAACATATGAGAATCCTATATTTCTCCAAATGTGCATGCTTTTAAACTAAAAGCCTATATTCAGACTCTTTGCATCACAGAAATACATTATATTTTAAAGTATAATATAAAACCATTATTTTATATTGTAATAAATTTTTCTGTATGTTTCATATACCATGATGAGCTTGAGACATCACAGAAGTTTTTTTTCACAGCCTACCTGACTGAAATGCCTCATTAATATGCAAGTCTTTTCAGGTCATTACTATTCAATTCTTTTGTCTTCACAGGTGAGAATGAGCCATTATTCATGGAGATTCACGCCTCCTCGCATACCGTGTTTCTTGGCAAAAAGTGTCTTACAAAAACTAAATCAGTATATTGTTATAAATGAAAGAGTAGTCAGCATAATTTTTACATAATTTTGAAGCAAAAACTCTAGTCTACAACCTTCAATACCCAAAAGTCTTGTGAACACAGATTTAATATACTTTTATTGGCCTTATATCAGTGACTTAAGTTTTTTGTTTTTTCAGTAACCACGCATAAACGTTATTCCTTCAAAAACACAAACATGTACACACATGTTCCTCACATATTATGGTAGCCTAGTTTGTGCTGAATACAGTGTAATGACACTTGTGTCATTAATATGTTTATGAACAACTGAAAAAAGCACAAATGTCAGGGCATGTCAAAACTTCTCCAGGCCCCAAATCAGCCTCAGACTCCAGAGGGTTAAATCCCAGGAATCGATTAGTCTAGTCTGTTTTCAGTTGATGAATGAGCAGAATATGTAGCGCCTCCCATCCAATAAATCGCAATAATCTTTGTTACTTTTGATATGAAGCAAAGTCTCAGATTTCAAATGACGTCCATCTTATTATGAGATTCAATAAATAGCGTTTTGGTGCTGTTTAATGTGGCGTGACAGATCGCTTTAGCGCCTCAGTTAAAGAGAAGCATGTGACCATCCTCTCCTCCGCTTTAATACCAGTTACAGCGCGAAATAAACATGAACATCTGAAGGTATGTTAAAATATACAGTACAACTTACTGTAATCTGTATCATGTCTCGTGTAATCGCTCAATCAGTGCAATAAAACAGCTTGTGAACAATGTCACGTGACGTCACATTTACCTCAGAAAAACATATTCAGTGACCATAAACTCATTAGTCAGCTAGAAAAGTGACTCTAGAAAGCAACATTCTGATAAATATAGCTATGCACCGTTACATATTCATTATAATGTTCTTCAATATTTAATGCATGTTTGAATAAATCAGATATGATAGCCGCGATTTAAATGTTTATATTTAAAAAAAAACAAAAACAAATTGGAGTAGAAATATGATTATGTAATTCTAAACTTTATTTATAATAAAAACAGTGTAATTTAAGTGTTTGTATATAAATAAGTTAATTTAACCTTCAATATTATTATAGTAGTACCAGGTGACTCCCATGTGTAGTTTACAGCATTAGTGGAGAGATTTTTTTACTGTAACTGCAATGGAATTAAATGCATGTGAATAGTAATCGAATCAAATTGTGAAAATTGTGTCAATACCCAGCCCTATTTTTTAAAATGCCTATGTTTTGAATATGTCTGCAAAATGCTTTTTCTTAATTTTTCCCTTTTGATTTTGGGAAATCTGTTTCCGACAGGTTTAGTGAGGTTCTCCCTGTTTTTTGAAAGTGAGCTCATCATCACAAACATCTCACCGTGGTTTGGGCACGTGTTCCTCAGGCACTGACGTCCACATCGAATCGCTGTTCTTCTGCTCTTTAAACTTCCCATTAAAAACCCGCTCGATGTCATCCAGATAAAACCCACAGACGGCTGAACCGGGAATGCTGAGACACACAGACAGAGTTAACAGACATACGGTGTTTCTGTGAGTGTGTGTTGTGAGTGTGTGTACCTGTTGGTCTGTGTGGTGAAGACTCCGACCACAGCGGGCCGCTGGTTGATCTGAAGCACGTTGGTGACGGACTGCAGCACGTCGAAGTAGAAGAACGTGTCTCCAGGAACTGAGCAGTTCAGCCGCGCCTTCAGAAACGACGTCCAGTAGCGATCCAGCACACGCGTGGAGCCGCCGCTGTCGTTCTTACACACGCGAGCCACTCGTGAGTACACCACCTACGCCAACGAGGAAGAGAAACGAGGAGAATGACTAACAGGAACACTTCAACTGTTTTTATACAGTATGCTTCTGTTTGGATCTCATTTCATAACAGCACAGACTCATGATTTACCTTCCCAGCGGCGGTGTGCTCCACTGCAATCTCACTGAAGAAGAAATACACATAGTTGCCGTATTCTACAGCATGCAGGAAGTGAGGTTCTGCAGAGACAAATAAAGCTGAAAACGGTGCGTCTGACTCTCCTCAACAACACACATGATCTGAGGAATCATTCATGTTCATGTAAACATCTTGATGAAGTTAAAGCAGCACCTCTCAGCCATTTGGAGTCGTATTTGACCGTACGCAGGACGGGCCGCCCCTCTCCTCCTAAACTCCTGTAGATCACCGCGTCACTCGCCTGGAAGTCTGTCACTGTGGCCGAATAGAAATGACCGCCTGAAATAGAAACGTACATGAAGTGAAGAGACTCAAACGCAGGTCTCTGGTTAAAATGTGAGACTGCCAATCAAAAGCAATTTAATCAATCAATCACAGGCAGGTGATCGGCTACAGAAAAAAACATTCAATATGACTATACAATAAATAAATAATCAAAATACTGGTTCCCTTTCAAGGGAACTCGCGCTGCGTAGTCGCTATGGGAATGCCTCTGCGTGATGTCGTCATGAAGCACGTATGAAATCTGTCCAATCAGGTGACGGAACATCATAGGCGGGTGATGTCACTGACCAGGAACTATAAAGCCAGCCCAAACACACTCACACTCAGCTTCTGTGTCTTCAGCAAGCGCTACGTGTGATCTTGTCTGTCTTATTTATTGTTGTCTGTCTACCATCTTTCAGGTGAAAGTTATTATGGTGAGTGAACAGCAGGAGTTTAGGAAGTGTGTGCACGCTTGCCCTCGTTTCATTACGGGTGGGGACACACACAACCTTTGTGTTGTTTGTTTGGGAGCGCAGCACGCTCAGGCAGCTCTCGAAGGGGCTGCCTGCGAGCATTGTGAACAGTTCCTGCTGAGAACGCTGCGCTCAGCCCTCACCTGCTGGATCCATTGTGTCAATTCGGAGGCAGGATGCACGCGTTGCGGTTTCTTCCTTTCCAGTTGACACTGTCACATTTATGCTTACTCGCGCTGTCGCCAAGCTCAATATCGATTGGCCAGCCGAGAAGCAAGAGCAGCAATCCCGCAGTAAGCTTGATGAACGCTTCCTACCATCAAGGGCTGCTCAACCTCCACGTCGGGCGCTACCGTTTTGTGTCGAGATCGTGGAAGAGACCGGTATCTCCCCGTGTTTTCACCACTCAGACCTCCACTTACAGTAACGTGGCTGGAATGAGAAAACACAGGTATGGGGCGATGCCAAGAGCGGAAGAGACGCTTGCGAGCCATCTCTCTCCGCAGGCGGCGTCGTCCCTCAAAGCCCCGATGTTGCCCACTAAGCCACTGAAAACTACCTCAGCGTTAGTGGGCAAAGCATACTCGGCAACAGGTCAGGCAGCTGCATGCTTGCACACTATGGCTATCATCCAAGCATACCAGGCTGACCTGCTGAAGGATTTGGGCCATAGTGATGAAGTGGGGGCGGAGTTCATCCAGGAACTCCGTAAGTCGGCAGATTTAGCCCTCCGTGCCACTAAAGAGACGGCCAAGTCCATCAGCCGCTCCATGGCAGCTCTAGTGGCAATGGAGCGCCATCTGTGGCTGAATCTGTCCGACATTAAGGACAAAGAAAAGTCCTTTCTCCTGGATGCCCCACTTAATCCTTCTGGCCTCTTTGGTGACGCTATCACCATGGTCACTGAGAGGTTTCAGGAGGCGAGGAAGCAGGCTGCTGGCGCAGGAGCAGCCGAAGCCAAGTACGAGCTCCTCGCACAGTCACAGGCAACACCAGAAGCAGAGCGTTGCTACCCGTACTCCCCCTCCGAGGAGTTGGGAGCCGGAGCGGCGCTCTCAGCCGAAGCTCCCTAAGGGCAAGACAGACTTGAGGGCTGTCATTGCTGCTAAAAGGGCTTCGGCAAAGAAATCCTGACGCCAAAAGTGTCAGGATCCTGAGGATGCTCCCCTCCGGAGACAAACGGTGTTCACCTCTTCCATCGGTGCCTGTGAATCTTCGGCGTGAAAATCGGTGCCTGTGAAAATTCAGAGCAGGCTATGGTGATGGCACAAGAAGTAGAGACTCTCTTGCGAAAGGAGGCTATAGAAAGGGTTCCTCCTCCCAGCAGGGAGTCAGGATTTTACAGCCACTATTTCATTGTGCCAAAGAAAGACGGAGGGTTGCGTCCAATTTTAGATCTTCGTCAGCTGAACAAAACAGTAGCGAAGCTCAAGTTCAAGATGCTGACAGTAAAACATATCGTGTCACAAATCAGGTCCGAGGACTGGTTTGTCACGATAGATCTTTAATGGACGCATACTTTCATGTATCAATCCTTCCGCAACACAGGAAGTTCCTAAGGTTTGCTTTCGGGGGCGAAGCATACCAATACAGGGTTCTTCCCTTCGGCCTAGCATTATCACCTCGAACCTTCACGAAATGTGTAGACGCGGCACTGGTGCCCTTGCGTATGCAGGGCATCCGCATACTGCATTACATAGACGATTGGTTGATTCTGGCCCAATCGGAGCAGATGGCGGTTCAACATCGAGATGTTGTTCTCGCTCACATGAGAAGGTTGGGGTTGAGACTAAACGCAAAGAAAAGTGTGCTTTCTCCAGCTCAGAGAACCACTTATCTAGGCGTGGTATGGGATTCGGTGATCACGTGGGCCCATTTATCTCCGGCGCGCATGACATCAATTCTGTCGAATGTCTCACACATAAAGCTAGGCCAGTCACTCACTGTCAAACAGTTTCAGAGACTGTTAGGTCTTATGGCAGCAGCGTCCAACGTGATACCTTTTGGCCTGCTGAACATGAGACCACTGCAGTGGTGGCTCAAAACCAAGGGGTTCTCACCGAGGGGAATTTATTTCATATGATCAAAGTCACGCGGCGATGCCTACGTGCTCTGAACATATGGAAGAAACCTTGGTTTCTGTCCCAAGGACAGGTGTTGGGTGTCATCAGTCATCAAGTCACTCTAATGACAGATGCATCCCTCACGGGCTGGGGGGCGATCATCAGTGTTCGCTCGACCCAGGGTCTGTGGCAGGACCATCATCTCTCTTGACACATAAATTGCTTAGAAATGATGGCGGTATTTCTAGCCTTGAAATACTTCCTCCCAGACTTCAGGGATCAACATGTGTTAGTTCGATCAGATTGCGCTGCTCCCGGGAATTCTGGAGAGAGTACGCCGGGACGGGGCCCGTCTACTATTAATAGCCCCGTTCTGGCCCGCCCGAGTATGGTTTTCGGACCTGATGTCCCTTCTCGACGGGTCTCCGATGGAGATTCCGATCAGGAGGGACCTTCTCTCTCAGGCGGGCAGTCTGATTTTGCACCCCCACCCGGAGTCATGGATGCTGTGGGAGTGACCTCTGAGAGGGCACAGCTCATAGATTCCGGTCTCTCAACTGAGGTGAGAGGTGAGACCATACTCCAGTCCAGAGCTCCCTCCACGAGGAAACTATACGCTTTGAAGTGGAGATTATTCACTTCCTGGTGTGAGAATCGTCAGTGGGATCCTGTTAACTGCCGGTCAGCGCAGTTCTGGATTTCCTGCAAGAAAGATTCTCTTCAGGGTTATCCCCCTCTACACTAAAGGTGCACGTGGCGGCCTTAGCTGCTTACCATACTCCTATCAGTGGAGTCTCTTTGGGGAGACACCCACATATAACTCGTTTCCTTCGTGGCACTTTGAGGCTCAGACCTGCTGTATGCACGAGAGTACCGGCTTGGGATTTAGCCGTTGTATTACAGGGCCTGTCTATGGCACCCTTCGAGCCTCTCAAAGAGGTACCAGAAAAATTTCTAACACTTAAAACAGTTCCTGTTTAAAAAGTGTTCCTTTTAACCATTTTGTCTCTCAAAAGAATTGGAGACATTCAAGCCCTGTCGGTTTCTCCATCGTGCTTAGAATTTGCGCCTGGGAATGTGAAAGCATTTTTACATCCCAGGATAGGGTATATCCCTAAGGTCCTCACTAATCCTGTGAGACCTATTGTACTGCAGGCATTCTGTCCGCCTCCATTTGTTTCATTGGACCACAAAAACTTAATCTGCTGTGCCCAGTACATGCACTGGATGCATATGTCCACAGAGCTGCCATGTGGAGAAAATGTGATCAACTATTTGTGTGTTTTGGAGCACCAAGAAAAGGTCTACCTGCATCCAAGCAGAGAATGAGCAAGTGGGTGGTTGAGGCCATCTCACTTGCTTATGAGTCAACTGGACAGCCTTCACCATTGGCTGCTCATTCCACGAGGAGTATGGCTGCCTCTAAGGCTTTTATATCTGGGGTTTCCCTATCTGACATTTGTAATGCAGCAGGATGGTCATCACCACATACGTTCATGAGGTTCTATGAACTAGACCTCGGCTCCACTCCAGGGGCACAAGTGTTTCTGTAATGTGTGCACCCCGGCTTCATACGTACGGTCATTTGCTCATATGCCGGAAGTTGGTATTGTCGTTCCCATAGCAACTACGCAGCGCGAGTTCCCTTGAAAGGGAACGTCTCGGTTATGTATATAACCTTAGTTCCCTGAATATGGAACGAGACGGTGCGATTCCGTGCCATACTCCCAGCATGCCCGTAAGCGACTTGCTTTAGTATTTCAGAAGCTGAATGTGAGTGTGTTTGGGCTGGCTTTATAGTTCCTGGTCAGTGACGTCACCCGCCTATGACGTTCCGCCACCTGATTGGACAGATTTCATACGTGCTTCATGACGACATCACGCAGAGGCGTTCCCATAGCGACTACGCAGCGTCTCGTTCCCTATTCAGGGAACTAAGGTTATATACATAACCGAGACCTTTTGTTGTTTTATTTAAATTGTAAAAATTAAGCGAATTGATAAAGAAATATATTACAATTTAATGTAAAATAAACTGTTTTATTAAATCTATTTAATTTTTATTATTAATAATAATACTACAAATAATCAAAATATTGCTTTAATGCATTATTTCAAATATAAAAATAAATATTACAACAATCAACTAAAATATTACTATTTAATGTCAAATAAAATGTATTATTAAACGCATTTCATTTTATTATTAATAATAATAATTAAATATTGTTTTAATCTATTATTTATATTGTAAAAAATAAATCAATAAAAAATATAAATATTTAGTGTAAATTAAAAAGTTTTTACATTTCATTTATTATTATTATGAATCAAAACACTGTTTTTATGTAATATTTAAATTGTAAAAATTAAAACAAATCAATAAAGAAATATATTACTATTTAATGTCAAATAAAATGTATTATTAAATGTATTTCATTTTATCATTAATAATAATAATTAAAATATTGTTTTAATGTATTATTTATATTGTAAAAAATTTAACAAATCAATAAAAAATATATTAATATTTAGTGTAAATTAAAATGTTTTTACATTTATTATTATGAATCAAAACACTGTTTTTATGTAATATTTAAATTGTAAAAATGAAAATAAATCAATACAGAAATATATTACTATTTAATGTCAAATAAAATGTTATTTCTTTTTCTTTTTTATTAATAATAGTAATCAAAACGTATTATTTATATTGTAAAAATAAACTAATCAAAGAAATATATTACTATTTAGTGTCAATTAAAATGTCTTATTACATGTATTTCATTTCATTTACAAATAAATGTGAATTGAATTTTTATAATTTTACAGAACAACAGTAAAATTTTAATATTGTTATAATTTTTTTTTGCTTCAGATAATAAAACATAGCATTTATTGTGAATCGAGCTGCTCCAAAACACACCACACACTGAATTTTTTTTTATTTAATCAATTAATGTAGGTCATACTTCTGTGGTCAGAAAATACGAGAATCACAAACTGTGGAGCTTTGGAAAAACCCAAATGATTTGGACGCCTGTATTGCTGAGCACCCGATCGGATATGAATGTAGTGTGTGTGTTTCAGCAGCTCACCTGCAAACACTCCTACGTTGGACTGGCGAGACTCAAATGGACATCGGGCCTGACCCAACAGCTCCTGACCGACCTGCTCCAGCGAACTCAACTGACCACAAACCATCACAACAACAGGGTGAGCATTAAAACATCTGTCCATGAGATGGCGCTGATTACAAGCAGCTGAAATCAGGGAACTCACTCTGTAGTTTCGGCAGGCGGGGTTCAGAGCGTTGGTTCCACACGCAAACAGAGTCTCGTCGTTACGAGGCACAAGAACTTTGATGTAATTATAACATTCATCCTGAAAGCAGACAGAAGATGATTTAAAGTCAAACACACAAGAGTCCGTTTACACCTGCCGTTAGCATCCGTCTATATGGACAGAAGCAAATGTTTTGTGATCCGTTCACTTGTTGACATAGATGAAATCCAAATACAAGTGGTCACAGGAAACACATAACGAGATTAATGTTAACATAAGGTGTAAACAGAGCAAAACACGGCAGACACAGTCCCAACATGAGCTTCTCTGAGTGAAAAACATCTGTTAAACGTCTCTGAAGGTTTGTGGTCCAACACAAAATAAATTCAGTGGCTCTTCTGGCTGTGTGGCTTCGTCAGCTGACACTTTCCCAGCAGAGACACATCTTTAGTCCAGCTGTGTGTCCTATCACTCTTCATCTGATCTCAGATCTGCTCTAATGAGACACTCACGCTGTTTCTTCCTCGCACGGCACACTTCGACACGTCTGTAGATCTCCACGTCAGAATCTGAAAGAACAGATTACTGTCAGACCTCACGTATGAAGCTTACACCTGTGTGTGTGTGTGTGTGTGTGTGTGTGTGTGTGTGTGTGTGTGTGTGTGTGTGTGTGTGTGTGTGTGTGCGTGTGTGTGCGTGTGTGTTAGGGCTGGACAATAATTCAATATCAATATATATCGCGATATAATTTTTTCCGATAACGGTAATATGATTTTTAAACACATTTCCGGTATTTCGATATATACATTACAACATTTCTCACTGACTTGAGGCGCAGCCGTTAGAAAGAGCAGAACGCGATTGGCTATTTGCGTGATGACGTACACCACAGAGACACGCAGCCATCAGCCAGTGCTCAGCGTATCTGTTGGTTAATATGGTTTGTTTAAATAGTTTGTTTTTCCATCCAACATGGAAAACAGACAGACAGAGTCAGATAATGTATGTTTCAGTCGATGGATGCGCAAAACGTTACAACAACGATAATCAAAAAGCGTGGACAAAATAGTCACTCTTTGTAAACTTTGTTCACTGCGAGTGCCGTATGCTCTAATGTCCAGTCATTTACGCCGTCATCACCCGGGTGTTGATACAGGTGAGACCTGAACAGCACATGATGCTATCTGTTTAAACTAAACTCATTTAAGCCTTGCTGATTTAAACCTTCAAGAACAAGACGCGAAAGAGAACTCGCACGCGCTGTGAGAAGATTTGTGTGCGCTCATCCGAAGCGCGCACACGCTTATTTCAGTCAGCGCGCAAATACTGAGTTCTCTTTCAAGTCTTGCACTTCGGCGGACAAATTCATACAAAAATTATGTCAACATGCCCGTCTTGGCGAGTATCCTAGCAAACATAGTCGGTTATGTCTTAAGTGAACGTATAACAGTCGAGAAAGACAGCGCATGTGGAACAGTATATGTACTGGATCGTGCATGTCTTAAAGGGAAAAAACTATTCCTGCTGCCTGTTTTTAATGTTAAATCAAACAACAAATAACAAAGAAATCACTCACTGCTCTTGACTGAATAGTTTTTGTAACTTCAATAATGATTCATTTTTATTTATTTTATACAGTAAAGATACTATGCAGTGTTATTTTATATTTGATTACTTTATCCACTATCTATCTACTTTATTTTCTGTACCTGAAAACTACTGTTAGATACCTGAAAAACCTGAAAAGCACTGTTTATTTTATTTGAATATTTGCTTTATTGTACTTATTTGTGATGTTGCTTGTAGTTTGATCGTTTGTTCTTATTTTCTTTATTTTTATTTGACAGTAGTCCTATTTTTAGTGTCACGGTTTCTGTACGGTTCGGTACATACCGAACCGTACCGAAACCGTGACCCTAAAACCGTGATACGAACCGAACCGTGATACGAACCGAACCGTGAGCAATCTGAACTGTTGCACCCCTAGTGTCATCAACACTCAACAACGTCCCTGCCCCAGCAATGTGTTTTTGTTGTTTCTCACTGTTTTTACTGTTCACAATCTTTATCTTGGCTGAAGCACTTTTGTTTTAATCTATATTAAGGATAATAAAATCAGCCTACGTTATAGTTTAATGTTAAAGATATTAATATTACTAAAGTGAGTGAGTCTTATGTTTATTTTTTATGTTTGTATGAAGGCTAAATACAAATAAAAGCTGAACATAAATTTATTTGTACTGTTTTTATTTCTAAAATATTATATAGTTTTATAGGAAGAGATTTCATAGATTTGGCAAATTCATTTTTCAGACGTTTGTAGGTACAGACATCCGTTGTAGCCGTTTCTGAGGCTATTATATAGTTCATATCGATATCGGAATTATATCATATCGACCGAAATTAAGAATTATATCGTGATATAAATTTTGGCCATATCGTCCAGCCCTAGTGTGTGTGTGTGTTTACCTGCTGTGGGATGATTCTATCCACTGACGCAGTGAGATTCACAACAAACACATGATCTCTAAACAGGTGGAAACACAAGAAAAAGTCATACTGTGTATTTCATGATTTCTCCAGCTGTTTTCAGTCAAATGCATAATTTCAATGGATAATAACATAGTGACCATCCAATCAGTTTTTTTGGGTTATTTATATTTTCTAGCTGAGCAATAGAGTGCAACAATATGCTTCTGGGAGTAAAATACAATTTTAAAAAATCCATAAATAAAAAAATAGCTTGTATAAACCTTTCAAAACAGAACTTTGATCTCTGAGGTTAAGAGATATGCTTCTGTAAGACAAAACTACTTCATTTTTAACATTGAGATCGATTGATTGATTGATTGATTGGTCAGCAGTAACTGTCCACTACAGTTTTAAACCTCAAAAACAACTGCTGTTTAAATAAACATTATAAATGTTAAATTCATTGTAAATATATATTGATGTTCAGAGTAGATCAGTGGTATTGTAATTATATTAAGGTAAATAAATATATTGAGTAACAATTAGGGCCGTCAATTAATTAATATTTAATCAAACTAATAACATTAAATGCTGATTAATAAATTAAAAACATCCAAATGCCTCAAATAAACCATTTAAAGACATCTGCAGACAGAAGCACTAACTGGGCATCACAAAAAGTGGTTATTTCTACTTTTTAATACTAAAAATTTAAAGTTGTACTTTTTTACTTTCACTCAAGCATGCTTTGACAAGATACTCAAGTCACATTTTTTCTCTGAATCCATACGTTCACTTCAGTATAATTCGAGTGGTTTTTCCAGCCTGCATGTGTTTTGGTGCACAGATTTCTCTTCAGTTATCTGGAACGCGTGTGAACGGACTGACTGGAATAAACCAGCGAGAGAGAAGGACCTGGCAGCGATGTACAGCATATGCTGGATCCTGATCATCCGCTGATAGTCCAGACCGAGACGCTCCGAGTTATTGTGTGACATCAGACCCTGGAAACTGGGATACAGGAGTGAGTCTGTGGAGCACAACAAACACTTCAGTCAATTTACACATCAACCCTTGAACTGATCAACAAAACTGTGAGGCTCTGAATCTCAGAAATGCCGTTGGGTGTTTGTATGTAGTTGACTTTACTGCATGTTAGTGTTAGCATTAATGTTGTCTAGCTGACTAAAGTAGCTATATGAGATGCATTTCTGTCAGAATAATGGGAAAAGAAAAAATACTGTTCCATTTGTTGGAAACAAATTTTGCAAAAATATGCCATCGATTGCTATTAAAAACCACTAAGTTAAGAGAATTATGAGCAAAAAGAGAGAGATGCATTTTGCTTCAGACAAACTATTTTTAAAAAGTTACAACAGAACAGCATTTTTGAAGACGGGCCATTGAAAACAAGAGAAATAGTTTGGATGGAGGACAGAATCTGACCAGCACAATGAACTCCTGTCAGTCATGTGACTCACCTTCCAGTCCCACCACACTGATTGGCTGCAGATCCCTGGGGAAGGGCGTGGCAGTAGCGATGACAGGGAGGAGCCAGGCTAAAGAGACCATCGTCATGACGACAGAGTAACGCCATGTCCTGTCAGTCATCTGCAGAGTTAGAATGAGAAAAAAATAAGACAAAAATAGATGCAAACATAAACATACAGCACACAAATCCTCTTGAGTTAGCATATACTCATGACATCTAAATCATCAAGACATTCAAATAATCATTATTGATGTACGGAGTTATTCTTGTACATTACTTTTTAAATTAACACAATACATTTTAATGTGAGCAGGACAATGATAAATTTATCTGGACTTTAGATTTGGTTTAAGGTAACATAATATAGAGTTTTTAGCATTTTCATTTATATATATATATATATATATACACACACACACACACACTACCAGTCAAAAGTTTGGAAACATTACTATTTTTAATGTTTCTGAATGAAGTCTCTTATGCTCATTAATATTATTACAATTTAAAAATTATGGTTTATACTTTATTGTATATACTTTAAAATACAATTTATTTCAGTGATCAAAGCTGAATTTTCAGCATCATTACTCCAGTCTTCAGTGTCACATGATCCTTCAGAAATCATTCTGATATGATGATTTATTATCAATGTTGGAAACAGTTGTGCTGCTTAATATTATTTTATAACCTGTGATACTTTTTCAGGATTCTTTTATGAATAAAAAGTTAAAAAATATCAGCATTTATTTAAAATAGAAATCTTTTGTAACAATATACTCTACCGTTCAAAAGTTTGGGGTCAGTAATTTCTTTTTCTTTCTTTTTTTTGAAAGAAATTAATACTTTTATTCAGCACGGATGTGTTAAATTGATAAAAAGTGATAGTAAAGATTTATATTGTTAGAAAAGATTTATATTTTGAATAAATGCTGTTCTTTTTAACCTTTTATTCATCAATGAATCCTGAAAAAGTATCACAGGTTCCAAAAAAATATTAAGCAACATTGTTTCCAACATTGATAATAACTGAGCATCAAATCATCATATCAGAATGATTTCTGAAGGATCATGTGACACTGAAAACTGGAGTAATGATGCTGAAAAGTTCAGCTTTGATCACTGGAATAAAGTATATTAAAATAGAAAACCATTTTAACAGTTATTTTAAATAATAATTTTAGACTCTTTGGCCAGTGTCATACTAGCATACTAGTATAACCAAACAGTAGTTGGTCTCACTGTTCAGAATCAAATTAGACCAATCTACATTTTTATGTAACTGACTCAGAGTGATAAACAGTCTTAAAGATAAAAAATTGACTAATTTGTAAGACTATTCTGTGTACTTTATGCAGCCCTGCCCTGGTCTAAAGGTTAATCTAGATTATTTTACATGACGGTGTAAATGTGCATCACATTTCAAGAACACAATAGATTTCAACAGTCAAAAATCACATCAAACACACAAACATGAACAATAAATCACAATGACCTAATAAACATGTATTTGAGCACTGTTAAGCCTCCGGAGCGAATGTCAAATTGGACTGTAATTCCGGAATCATCTTGTTTTTATGTTGGTGTGTATAGTTGAGATTAAGGTCAGACACACATTAGTGTTAAAGGTCAGTGTTAACATGAGCTGCTGTATTTATCTACTCTAATGTGTGCTGCGATACACTCCTCTATTCACGCAACAGTCAGTTCCAGAAGTAAAATCTCCATTCATTTTCTCTATAGTCAACTGTGAGCGACGAGGTTAAATCCATGGTATTTGCTTCTGTCAAATCCGTCAACCTATATTATTTCAGCGTATTTTTCAAAATAATCATGTTTAACAGCAGAATTCGTGGTGAAAAACTACATTACCCATGATGCTATAACAGAAAATTCCACGAATCCGAGTCGAAACAAGCTGAATTGCCAAAAGCTCTCAAAAACTCCCACGAAACACTGCGAATATTGTTTTCTAAAAATTCAAATATATATACAACATTTTTAAATGAGTAGTTTATATTTATTGTTTTTAATTGGATTATACTGTTCTCAATGCTTCATGGGATTGTAGTTCTTTCCATCACTAAAGCCAGATTTCCGCAATGCAGAAAATCCAGTCATAAAAATGGAATTTAGTATATAACGCAGAATGCCACGGAATTTGTCAAATTTTTGATTAATGAATAAAAAGCTAATTAAATCTAATCGCGATACAGACTAGTGTCCGTGAATATTAAACCACAAATAGACTATAATATTAAATATGAATCCTGCATATCTGTGTGCCTCTGAAACGAATGACGCGGAAGCGCGGTTTCATTTACCTCACACTGAATTTAAGCGCTTCATCATAATCTCATCATAATTTCTTCCGTGTTTTAATTTTAACAGTAAAGCTCTGTTGTGCAGCACAAAAAATTTTGACAAAATTTTAATTAATTTTTAAAATTAATTTTAATTAATAAATTTAATTTCATGATTAAAAGATCGATTAAATGGTATGCGTTCATTTGATTGCTGGAAAAATAAAATACGGAACAGAATTTCTGAGGGGAAAAAAAACAAAAAACGCTTCATAAAAAATATTTTATTTAATTAATTAATAAATTTTGTTGTTTTTAAGAATTCAATTAATTACACATGCTTTTTGATTATTAAAATGTAATTAAACCATTAAAATGGAATCCATAAAAGTTAAAACAGAATTTGGTAAAAAAAATAAAATTTGGGGAAAAAATAAAATGGATGTCATTTTTTGTTCAACGTTTAATTAATTGTTGGTAAATTGGATAATTGTCATTATTTCCATTAATTGTAAATTTTTGATTACTAAAATTTAATGCAACCATTAAAATGGAGTCCAAAAAAAAAAAAAAGGAATCCAGAAAAATTAAAACGGAAAACACGGAATTTGGGAAAAAAATAAAACAGAATTCAGGAAAAAATAAAACGGATTTCATAGGGCCTTACATTACGTTCAGTCTTTTACCTTAGTGATTTTCAAATAAGTATTTTACTTAAAAACATAGCTGTTGTTTTGTTTTTTTTAAATCCATATCATAGAATTTAACGGCAAAAAATACTTCCGGAACAGCACAGCTGAAAAAGTGGGCGGGATATAAAACTATAATATATATATATATATATCTCGGTAGCCTCGATGAACTATGATCCCATAACAATCCGTGACAATGTTTAAAAACAGATCCAACCTGAAGCTAATCTGCAGAGAAGCTTTGAGTGTGTCAGTGGGAGACACTTTAGCTAATTAAAGGCTAATCAGAGCTAATCTTCCATTAGGCAGATGAACCGGGACACACGAGTCGAGGGTTTAATCTGGATCTTTTAATGCACAGGCTTATTCAATTATACAGTTTTATATACTAGAAGCTAAAGTGCTTGATTTCCTGAATTCTCCTTTAATTAAATTGCATTACAGGCCTGTAATTAACAGTAACGTTCAGGCTCATTAATGGAGCACAGAGAGCCAATTTTGTATTTAATAATCTACATAATATCAAGTGTCCTTTACTGTAAAGAGCGAAAACACAAGCACACTTCACAACCACTGAACCACCTCAGTATTTGTTCTCTCTCTGCAGCTGTTGTTCATACTTATTCAAATGTGAATGTTGTTCACAGCTAAACACAGATCAACACGACCCAAAACACAGAAACCACATCCAAAAACACCACAACACAAACACCACAGACAGTCTGAGCGGCAACGAACAGAGACGAGAGAAAAGCAACGCTTGCAAAAACAGAGCAAGAGCTTGTGTTTTCTGCCTATAAAAAGTCTTTTATACATATTTTTTACATTTTCTTTTACTGAACCATCACATGCTTAACTGAAAAATGTTATAGTCTCATAAAAACCCCACAGTGCAGCTGTGATTTCTTTGGGTTCGTCTGTATCTCTCAAATTCCTGCCCATTCTTCTTGGCGAGATTTCTGTCAGGTTGGACGGGAACGTTTGACAAACTACCATTTCTGAGTTCCTCTACAGATGCTCAGCTGGACACGCTCTGAGCTTCGACTGATCAGGACACAAACCTCTCTGGCTGCAAGATACTCCTGTCTAAAGGCCGTTCACACCAAGAATAATAACAGTGATATAGCTCTAAAATTGTTCTAAATATAAAACAAAGTCCACAGCACAACTATAACAATAATGGCACAGAGAAAAATATCGTTATACACAGTACAGTCCAAAAGTTTGGAACCACTAAGATTTTTAATGTTTTTAAAAGAAGTTTCGTCTGCTCACCAAGGCTACATTTATTTAATTAAAAATACAGTAAAAAACAGTAATATTGTGAAATATTATTACAATTTAAAATAACTGTTTTCTATTTGAATATATTTCACAAAATAATTTATTCCTGTGATCAAAGCTGAATTTTCAGCATCGTTACTCCAGTCTTCAGTGTCACATGATCCTTCAGAAATCATTCTAATATGCTGATCTGCTGCTCAAGAAACATTTAATGTGTACAATTGTACAAAATATGTGTGTACAATATTTTTTTTCAGGATTATTTGATGAATAGAAAGTTCAAAAGAACAGTGTTTATCTGAAATCTAATCTTTTGTAACATTATAAATGTCTTTACTGCCACTTTTGATTGATTTAATGCATCCTTGCTGAATAAAAGTATTCATTTCTTTAATTTCTTTTCAAAAAAATAAAAATAAAAATTCTTACTGACCCCAAACTTTTGAACGGTAGTGTATAATGCTACAGAAGCTTTGTATTTCAGATAAATGCTGTTCTTTTGAACTTTCTATTCATCAAATAATCCTGAAAAAAAAAGTACACAACTGTTTTCAACATTGAAAATAATCATAAATGTTTCTTGAGCAGCAAATCAGGATATTAGAATGATTTCTGAAGGATCATGTGACACTGAAGACTGGAGTAACGATGCTGAAAATTCAGCTTTGCATCACAGGAATAAATTACTTTGTCAAATATATTTAAATAGTACACAGTTATTTTAAATTGTAATAATATTTCACAATATTACTGTTTTTTACTGTATTTTTAATTAAATAAATGTAGCTTTGGTGAGCAGACGAAACTTCTTTTAAAAACATTAAAAATCTTAGTGGTTCCAAACTTTTGGACTGTACTGTATATATATATATAGTTATCGTTATTGTTATCGTTCTTGGTGTGAACTAGAAGTTTTGAAATTAATCGTTTCTACGATGCATCGCGATGCGGATGTGGATGATTCTGCATCGATTATATCAAACTGATGTTTCTCTGATGTCTTTCTTTGCATCCGTGCTTCTAAGCGCTAGTGTAAAATGATGGGGGGAAGGCGAAACACAAAAGCAAGTAATAAAAAATGCACTCAATATTTTAACATTTACAGTGTGTGAAAGAGAGAGTGTGTGCGAATGTGTGTGTGTGTTATTGTAACTCAAGTACACTACAGTTTCATGCGCTTTTAGTATTTACTACTGTTTACTAGTTCTAAATGCTCCTGTCGTAAGCTGTGTTCATACTTAAGACTTGAGCAGATAAAAAAATAAAAAGAGTTCATATATCCGACTGCTTGTATTCACTGACAAAAAAGTTGCCATATGCAGTAACATTGAAAATTGGGGATGCAACGCATCGTGATGCATCATGGAATCGAATCGTTATCGGATTGAATCGTGAGACCAGTTGAACTGGCTTTAACTTTGGCTAACTTTCAGGTCATTGTCCTGTTGGCAATTGTCAACCTGCTTTCCTCCAGTATTTTCTGTATTAGTTTAGCAGACCCTGACACACTGAAGCTTCCCTAAAGCAGCACATCACCTCATCATAAGAAGCATTATAGGACAATACAAGTCCAGACTAAAGTCATCATATGCATTTGGCAGATGCTTTTATCCAAAGTGTCTTACACTGCTTTTTAAAGCATAGTTCTTGTTTTCCATGAGAACATGATGCTAAGCATCTCATATTTTTATAAAATAGGATGTGCATTTTAAATCAATAACTTAACACTAAGACAGCAAAATTCACATGGGGTTTCAAATACCAATAAAATATGAGAGTATTGACATTTTCCTCCACAGTATTTTAGTAATTTTAGACTATGTTTAGTATGAATTTAATTTACAGTAAATGCATTAACAATAATAATCATGTGTATGGAAAACACTAAGGGTGGGAATCTTTAGGCACCGCATGATCCCGTTCTAAAACGATTAATTAGCCTAATGAGTTTAATTTACCAATGTTGAAAATGTAATTTATTTGTGCATTTTTTAATAAATTATTCATATAATTATAAGTGCTTTTTTAAATAATTACAAATTAATAATAAATCAAAACAATGGTATGTTATTAACTAACTAAATATAACTTCAAATACAAGCAAATATAAAGCAATGAACTAAAAGTGCTTTGAAAGGGGGGATTTTTCTTTTTCTCAGCATAATTGATTATCAATTCAGAATTGTTAAAGTGAGAATTGTGATGCATCAGAGAATCAAAAAACTTCACTTAGAGAATCATGAAATAATTCAGTCATTCCTTCTGACTTCAAATTGAAGTAAATAATAAACACGCAGTGTGAATCCAGTGCATAACACACTCCTGCACTTGACCGAGATCAACAGCGCTTGTTGTCATGTTTAGAGAAACGCGAACACAGATCCACATACTCTCGCCTGTGTTATGATCGATCTTACAGGACTTTGAGATATAATAAACACTTTGGGAATGTTCTTCTGTCCTGCTATTTTCCAGGAACACTTCAGTCGAAGCGGCTGGAAATCTTCTCTGGTCTGTAGTGTTTCCTGAAGCTCAAAGTGAGACCAAAACAGAAGAACCGACTGCTGCCTCGTCAGTCAATGACTTAAAGAAATGTGAATGCAGCTTAGATCGTTCATGTTTTACGGTCTTTAAAGAATATATTTAGAGCTTACAGCGTTCATGCAGCTCAAACAGTAGAGTGTGGCGCTATCAACGTCAAGGTCACGGGTTTGATTCCCAGAGAAGGAATGAACTGATAACGTTGCCACAATAATAATATTCTATACTTATTAATCAAGTGACAGGCTTAAGCAAACAGAGTGACTACATTTCCCAGCACTAAAATCCACCTCATTTTGTTGCACAAGCACTAAAATCCATCCTGTCCTGTTTATGCATTCGAAGATGTCATTTGTTAAAGAAATTAATTTGGTCAAAGTTGTAGCTGCACGTGTATGGCGATCACAGTCCCATCATGCAGACGTGAAGAAGTCAGTGAGAGTAAACACTGTGAGTGTGTGTAACGTCTCTCTCTCTGACGGCTCTCACGCTCTCAGTAAAAATACTCGCCACCTTTGACATAAAGCAGCCGTTCTGCTTCCTGTCCAGAGCTCAGAATCGTCTCTCTCGTTTCCTTCTCTCTCAACTTGTACTGCACTTCTCGGACACAACAATGTCCAGCGAGTGTCTAGTGGTGGTTACTCATGAACACAGTGTTCAGGCCGCTCACACCAGACGTGTTGCTCTTCTATCAGTGCAGTGTTTTAACTGTTGGTCTATGTAAACATGCTGTGCCATAAGAGGTCGTTCACACAGAACGTGTTTTTGCATTCCACTGCGCAGCTTTTTCATTGTTTTTTTTATGTAAACATATACAAGATGGATGTCTTTGACCGTTGATCATGGGTCACGTGTCTTCTGCAATGTCCTGCCCATGACATCGCGCTCTAAAAACTCAAGTCAAATGGAGTTTTTAAAAAAAAAAGTGTTTGTTTTTTTACTTCACTGCCCTGCGTTTCGCATTGTTAAATGCAAAAATGTGTTGCGCACAGAAAGTGTCTTTGCATTCCTGCTTTTTAATTGTTTTTCATCACTTGACAAGATGCATGTGTTTAATCGCTGTGTTCATGTTTTTTGCAGCTTCTCACATGACACAGCATTCTAAAAACAGCGCTTACGTAACTTCCCAAAGTATAAATGTGTCTCTGCGTATTCTTGGTCGATATTGAAATCAAGATTATTTAACACGATTATTGATGGACGGAATGTGGCACAATAATTGACCCTTCGCAGGGAGTTTGATTGACAAGCGATCTAACCAGCCAGAATGCAGAATCCGCCATTTTGTCCGACAAAGCAGTCAGGAGTTGGAATATTATATATTTGAAAAATGGTGTGTATTGACATCTTTCTGCATTTGAAACAACATTCCTTCTGATGTTCATTCACGTTTATTTGATGCTATAAATAAACTAGTAGAAAGAGATGATCGGTTCACGAGCCGCTCGAACTGAGGCGCTACAGCAATCTGTCACGACACATTAAAGAGCCACAAAATGGTTTTTATTGTTTGAATTTCTTAAAAAACTACACAGTTTGAAAGCTGAGACTTTGTTTAATATCATAAGTAACCTGCTTTGTCTTGTCTGTCGACGTGTTGTCATGTATTTTTCACTGTGTGTGGCGTGACTGTGTGTTGCGCCACGGCTTGTCGGACAAAGCAACAGTAACTAAGGGGGGCGGGTCTTTGCAAAGGGTCAATTGTTTTTCCTTGATTATGTTGTTTTCATAATAGTTGGAAGCCAAAATCTAATTCGAAAACTCAATTAATTGCACAGCCCTATTATCGAGTTTTTACATAAAAAAAAATGTTCATTATAGAAGGTCCAAAAGTGTGGTACTTGCTTTGCAAAGGTAAATGACATTCTTTTAAAAATGCATTGTCTTAAGGGAGGGTTAATACTAACATTAAATAAAAATTTACGTCATATGACTTACTTTCTTGCACAAAACAGAAGTTGTTTTCATATAATAAAGAATTTGGGATCCATATTCTATATGGGCTGCTGAGCTCAGATCCCTTATTCACTTCAACAAAAGATTTTTTAACAAAAACATCTTGGTGACAAATCGATAAAACCTAGATTTGAAGAATATTGGCAAAGTATAAAGATTTATGATGTGTATATATAATACATACGCCTTCCCTATTCTACTTACGGAACGAACGCGGCACCAGTTTCGTTTTTTTCCGCAATTAGAACAGGGAAGGCGTAGGACATACAGCGTAAGCGTTTTGAAGAATACGGAAAGCAGAAGCACGTGCAAGCCGTTAATTTGTGTTTATAAAGCATATACAGTTGAATTCTTTTCAAAAATGACCGATGGTTTCTCTAGATAAGACTCTTATTCCTTGTCTGGGATCGTTTAAAGCCCTTTGAAGCTGCACTGAAACTGTAATTTAGACCTTCAACCATTTGGAGGCCATTGAAGTCCACTATATGGAGAAAAATCCTGGAATGTTTCAATCAAAAACCTTCATTTCTTTTTGACTGAACAAAGAAAGACATCTTGGATGACATGGGGGTGAGTAAATTATCAGGATAATTTCTTTAATTTAAATTTAATTTAAAAGTGGACTAATCCTTTAAAGCATTTTAATGTCAAGACTTTTTTTGTATATAAACTACTGAATGACATTTTAGTGGGTGTCTTCTGTAAATCATGTTATAAAGGCCATTATTTTTCGCTCAGAAAAACACATTCGAATGTACAGAAAAAAGACTAAATTTAAAGTTGTATTACACTTTAATTTTTTGAATGCTTGAAAAGTTTTGTTTTTTTGTCCATAAAATGCATGGAAAATGGAAGTTGGTTGGTAACCAATACTGTTTGTTTACTAGAATGTATTATTTTGTGTGTCTGTGTGTGTGTTTGAGCAGAAGAATAAAAGTCATAAAGGTTTAGAACAACTTGAGGGCAAACAAATGATGACAGATTTTTAATTTCTGGGAAACTATCGCTTTAGCTCTAGGGTTAGGGTTAGTTACGGTCAGGGTTAGTCAGGGTGAGGGTTAGGGATAAACTATAATGCCGTGTTAAGGAGCGCTTGGACCCCAGCTTTCTCCCTCCTGACCTTCACGTTGAGGAATTCAGGGGGAGTTTCTCTCCGACCCCGTCGGTTCTGTGCCGAGATCAGAGAACCCAACAGAAACTCTACAAGTGTTCCAGGAATGCTGGAGTGGGCAGAGAGACGGATAGAGGGAGAGAAAGGAACGTACGATGAAGAAGGAGGAAAACATGCAGAAGACGCATACAAGAACAAGACAGCCTAACATGAAGAGACAGGCCTAGAAACATTAAGAAGAGTCAGAATACTAATTAATAATAATACAATGTTTGCCATGAGCTCATTGTGTCTCTGGGGTTGTGTAAACTTATTTTAGATTTATCATTAGTCTAGTATATATATATATATATATATATATATATATATATATATATATATACATACATATATACACACACACACACACACATACATGATATTACACTGATGACTAAGTATATTAGTCCTTTGTTTTTATTACCAGAAACAGCTTATCTCTTGAATCAAAACCACTAACCTTCTCAAACGACACTGAGGAACTGAAACGTGTTTTTTTAAATACTCAAAATCATAATTGTATAGTATATGACTGAAGAACGCTCTGGTCAAGCTGACTGAATTATTGATGTAATTTCATATACTCACTTTTCAGACTTGTTCTCCGGACTGGCGGTATCTGGCTAATTTAAGCGTGTTTTGTCAGTTTTCTGAGGGCAGATGGTCAGACATGAGCTTTAAAGCCCAAATCCCCTCAGAGAGCAAAGGATTACCACATTTACCCTCCAGCATCTTCACCGTTTCCTCCTAAAACAATCGTGACAGCTCTCCAAACACCGCGTTTCTGTGAAGTGTTCGCCACTGACTGAAGAGTTTACGCGTCTGACGGTTTAACGGTCGCAGTTTAAAAGCTTTTTAAAACTTTTGTGGCGCGACTTATAACTCGTATACGCGTTCATGTGCATCTGCGCTCGCATGACCGGTTCAAAAACACTACTCATAATAATTAACCACAGTCTTACAAAACTACACTGAAACTTACCTGTTTTGCTTCAAAAACCGTCATATTCCATATTTTCTGCGTTTTCTTCAAATCTGAGCGTCAGAGAGTGAGTTACACACACAGAGCTGTTAATTCAGTGTAATCTACTGCGAGAGGAAGAGAGGCGGGACTACAGATACAACAGACACGCCCCTTCATTTGCATGTGGCGCGGTCTCTTTACTCCCTGCGTCCAATCAAAACAGATGTGGCGGGTTATTTCTGATTTACCCTGTGGAATTGCTTTCCTTTTTTATTATATTTAAATAATAATAATAATAATGATTATAATAATTATATATATATATATATATATATATATATATATATATATATATATATATATATATATATATATATATATATATATATGTATGTGTGTGTGTGTGTGTGTGTGTGCGGGTTATTTCTGATTTACCCTGTGGAATTGCTTTTCTTTTTTAATAATAATAATAATATATATATATATATATATATATGCTCATGTTCAGAAGGCAAAGCTTCCTCTTTACAAAGATCAAACACACACACACACACACACACACACACACACACACACACACACAACAGTGGTTAAATGCAGGACACTCGCAGAAGAAATCAGAGATTAATGCATCTGGATCTGTATTTACAGTCATGCAGATGGCAGGAGCTTCTCTTTTATCAAAGCAGCTTATGGAGTATGTTGAAGTAGAACAATAGCATGTAAATTTCTCTGTTTGCAATCAGAAATATGTGATTGTGTTCAGTTCTGCGGTCATACATGAAGTAACTTCAAAGCATTTGTGTAGAAATATATTACTTAAGCACAATTAAAAGTCCTCATGATTCAGAAAACAAGCCACATATAATGTATTTCAATATAAAAACATAAATTCTCAGTCATGCTCAGCTCACTAGAACTTTAATGCATTATAATTGGGAAAAAGTGCATCACATTATAATAATAATCCTTGTTGTAAAGGGAACATCCCTCCATCTGCTCTTTTCTTGATTTCTGCTGTTTTTCAGGGCAGATAAACATTGAGAGGAACTGCCTCCTCTTCCTGTCGCCTCATTCCCACGTCCTGCTTCAGTCCCATCGTGACCTTTGACCTGCAGATCTCGCTCTGTCCCTAAACACACACACAGTGGAGGAGGATGGTGTGTGTTGGACGCTGTGCGTGTTTTTTCTGGAAAATGTGCTGTTATTCCGAAGACATTTACAGACACAAACACGCAATCACAAACATGTGGAAAAATGCCTCTAGAGACACAGAGACCTTAGAGATTTATTAAAACACCACATCTGTTACATGAAAATGTTACTTTATGCAAATGAGCAGGCAGTAACACACTGGTAGCAGCTATTTTTTGTTCACCCAATAGGTGTCTGATGTGTAAATGTGGCCATAAATTACTTTTACTAAAAGACATTTTTTTAGTTTCAATAAAACATTTTTTGTGTGGACTGGAGAGGGTGAATTCTGAAAACAACAGTATGTTTCACATATCTCAAAAGATAAAGGAAAATATGTTGCAAACTTGTATCTTGTTATATACACACATTATAGATTATGCATGTTCATGTATTAATGCAGAAACATTTAAAGGGAATTGCTCCCTCTCGTGGCAGTGTAATAATAAAACACTTTGAACACAGTTTATGTGTGTGTTCTGCCCCCTACAGGACACAGCACGGCACTGCAACTCTATTAATATTGTACATTTCATACACTGTGTAATTCACAATGCTTTACATGAAATCATTTAAGAAGATTAGAAAGGTAATAAATAATATGTAACTATATTTTGGGAACAAAAGTTCTTTATTTGAGGGTAATATATTCATGTAGCTCAAACAGTGTAGAGTGTGGAAGTAGAAACACCATGGGTTCGAATCATAAACAGGTATGCCTTGAATCAATGTAATGTAGGCTTTGGGATGAAAGCACCACCTACTGTCAGAGAGTGACATTACATGTTCATGAAAAGAAAAAAAAAACGTGCAAAACTTAATGGAGGAAGTGAACTTAGTAATGAAGCAATCAGTGAGGTACTTAATTAGAAAATGAACCTTGGCTTTATTATGTTATGTTTATGTTTTTTGGCAGATTGATTACCATTTGTATAACCACAGTTTTACTCCAAATACTATGGTTAAACTATCGGTTAAACTATGGTTTAACTACAATAACCATGTTTTTTTGGTTTTATTTGTAAGGGATATACTGAACTGAAGCATCAGCATTTCAGTGAAGATCTGCTCTGGTAAAGAGCTGAGAGTCCACTGAGACACAGATAAGGTAAGGTTACGCATAAGTCTTTATTTCTTCTTTCTTCCTTAATACTCTCATTTTGTATAATCACATCACATGCCGTCAGTTCATCTCTGTTGTTTACTGCAGGTAGAAGTAGAAACAGGTAGTCAGATTACATTCCAGGTTTCTTACGTTCTCTTGGCAGCACAACTTCCTTCTGCTATTTTTCTCACATATTTTCCTTCATAAGTAGTAAATCCATCTTTATAAAGTTAAATGGCGTTAGGATGGACTCCCTGAAATCACTGTGTAATGAGAACTTGATGTGCTTAAAATTGAATGTTGTTTTTATTAACATTTTTCTTGATACTTTACTATTGATATACAGATCCAAGATGTTATGATCTTCTTTGTGCATAACTTAATATTCATGAGATTAAATAACCCATGCTAATAACAGCTACCCTCAAACCTGTCTTTATTAAATTTTTTGCCAACGTTATCATAAAATCTTAAAATGAACTGCTCAAAACTAGTGAGGTATTAGCCTCTCTCATACCTGAACCGTTTATGACGTACCCAGGTGAAACAAAAGTACACTATAATGCACTTAAAGTGCTCTATTTTTGTGCACTACTTTTGTCCTTAATATACTAAAAGTTCTTCTTTAGTACTTTTTAAGATAATCTTAAGTACTTCTAAGTGTACTCAACTATGCTATTTTGAGACACCATATGCTAAAATGTGCTTTTAACATACTATCTCATATTAAAAAATGTATTTTGTTACCCCTTGTGGTACAATTGAACCCATCAAGATGGTGGTAACTAAATAATTTTTTTTTTTTTTTTTGTTCAAAGAACATTTCAGTTCATATTCATATTCATACTCAAATAGCACAGTTGATTACATGACATGAGCTTGATTTTTCTCACCAAACAAGACTGGAAACTTTAGAATTGAAAGTATTTTCAGAGTTTTACCGTGCGCCATTTCACACCAGGGCGATTGTTTAAGTCAGAAAATCTGAGCATTAAAGTGTTTATTATTTGTAGTTATCTCTGCAGAATATACAATTCACGGTGGGAACCACAGACATGTTGGGAACCTGCGGTAACCTACAGTAACATTCTGATCAAGGTGAGTGAGCTTTAGACAGGTGAACTGATTTTGAGTTACTTCCTCATTAAAGTAACAACGAAATGTTTTCTTGTGTTTTAAATAACTTGTAAAAACCTAAACATTAGGTTAATCAAATATGAATTTCTTGAAATTATAAACATATTGAATTCTCTTTTTGGTGAACACATGCACTATATGCTTAAATTACACTGTTTAATTATCAGTATTGGAGATATCTAACATTATAAAAGCCACCACTAATTATCAGTATTGTTAACCTTAAAATGGTGTAGTTTACATATTTAAATGTCCAAAAAATGTTTAATTTTATAATTTTTACTTAGTGTCTCAAAAATTAATCAAATAATTATATAAATTATATAATTTCTGTGTAAATTAATGTCAGTAAATTAAGAGTTCTGATACCTCACTACCAGGGTAACATCAGGTAAAGTGGTCTGTAATGATAGAAATACAAAACACTGACATGCATTTATTTTGTTCTTCAAATCTACTTTGGGGATTTTATAAAAACTATTTTTATTTTATTTTTCTGTGTAGGAGTCAAAAATACATTACAGAATTAAAAGAAAAATTGGATACATTCAGTCCAGCTGACACCCTACAAATTTCTAAATAAATTTGTAATATTTACAGAACCTGAACCTAACACTAACACAATAAAAATAAAATCAAAAATAAGGGTGAGAACAAACAAAAGATTGTATGTATATCACGTATGTATAAATGTGCATACTTGTATAATGAAAAAACAAAACAAAAGAACAAATAGGGTACAGTACAGTCTAGTGGCAAATTTGCATAATTGCAGTGTTTAATTTACAACAATAATCTATGATTACATCGATTATATAATTACTAAATTTTTCACAAATTCCTTCCACCTTTTCCCAACCCGATCTCATGACAATTCGTATGTATTTTACGAGATGGCTAATATGTACAAATTCATATGAATAAAGTCGTACGGATTTGTACGTATTAGCCATCTCGTAATTTTTTTTTTATTTTACGTATCGTAAAATACGTAAAATTTGTTGCTAAATCGTGCTTATCTTATATTTTATATTCAAATTCATTTGAATTCGTATGAATGACCTACTCATAACCCCGCCCCTAAACCTACCCATCACTAGGGTTTAGACAAATCGTATGAATGCGTACGGATTATCCACCTCGTAAAATACGTACGAATTGGTCGTGAGATAGCGTGTGTCCTGCGTAAACTTTCCAAAATATGTGAATGACTGGAGATATTCAGAATATATGGTGAAGATTTGCTACTTCTGAATTACAGTTTCTCCAACGCCGTGATCCTGTTTCACTATGGCATTTTTGAGCTGGTGAAATAAAAAAAAATTTATTACATTTTTCCAGGCGAATAACCTCCATTGGTGAGATCCTGTGGTTTTCCATTGAGTTCTACGTGTTTGTAATAGCCCTAAATGCAGATAAAAGTATCTTCACAAAATAATTTCGTTCCCAATTCCCTTTCTTATTCACTGTTGTGTTAAAGTGATACAAATCATGATTACCAAACTTGAACTGATTTTTAAACTCTTGAAATGTTAAGAAAATATTGTTGTTCGTGATAGAATAATACGACATAACTCCTTTCTTAATCCATTTCTTAAAAACCCAAACCCTAACCATGGATTTTTTAATCTTCTCAAATAAACCTTATTGTAATGAATGCACTCTAAAAAATGCTGGGTTAAAAACAACCCAAGTTGGGTTGAAAATGGACAAACCCAGCGGTTGGGTTAAATGTTTGCCCAACCTGCTGGGTAGTTTTATTTAAACCAACTATTGTTTAATAATTGCTATATGGCTAGCTTAAAATGAACCCAAAATAGTTGGGAAATTAAAAACCAGATGCAATTAGAGGCAACAATAATAGACAAAATGTGAATGTTTATTAATAAGCTTTAATATTTTATTAATATAAATTTAATAGTTTATTAATATAAATTTATTAATAAGCAATTTAATAAATGTTTATTGTTTAATAATTATTCATTAAACATTAATAAATGTTCATTTCCAACATACTTTGGGTTAATTTTAATTAAGCAATACAGTCATTTTTAAACAATAGTTGAGTTAAATAAAACAACCCAGCAGGTTTGGCAAACATTTAACCCAACCGCTGGGTTTGTCCATTTTCAACCCAACTTGGGTTGTTTTAACCCAGCATTTTTTAGAGTGTGGGCATTCAGGCAGGCTGAGAAGCGGATCCACATGCAGTTAGAGATTTGTTAAAATAATACACAAGGTCAAAAACTCAAGGTAACTTGCATAGACAATGAAGACACGGAACAGGAGGAAACAATATAAACCAGAAAATAAACATTCAACGGCTGACAGAGAACAAGTGAAACACCAGGGCTAATTAAACACAGCACAAGACAAGCTTAACAAGGTAACGAGAGGGTGTGGTTAATTGTCATAGGAACACAGGTGGGTAGCTGTGGTAGCTAACAAGGGAAAAGCAGCAGGGAAACATAAGTGAACAGAGCAAAAGAAGCCACACAAAAACTTCAAAATAAGAGTCCAAGACAGACACAGGTAACACAGGCAGGGATCGTGACACTTGTAATACATTTGTCGCAGTCTTTAAATTTTTCTTCTGAGATCTTTACTGGGAGTACCTGAAAAAGATATAAAAGCCTTGGGAGCATATTTATTTTAACTAGAAGATAAAGTTCGTAAACAAACTTTGATGTTGGCTTGGGAAAGCCTTGATGGGCAGCCCGAATCAAAAGAGCCAACGCACATGTCTGTTCCGTGTTCTGGAGGTGGCCCCGCCACAAAGAAATAAAGAAAGAAAGGACTTCTTGTATTTAGAGCTGTAACAAACGATGGATTCGATTCATTTTTCTATCTATTATTTTTTGTCCTGACTTTGTATTAGGTGTCTTAAACTACTAAGTACTAACATTTAAATTAATCATTGAATTATTGTGTAAATGTTTTTACATTGTACTTATATTTAAAAAAAAAAATAGCTAGTTTAGAAAAAATAACAAGTTTAGTCATTGAAGATCTATTGTTTTCTGATTAGTCAATTATAGTGGCTAGTATAACAAAACTGGCACCGTGTTCATTCCGTAAGTAGAATAGGGAAGGCGTAGAACATTCAGCGTAAGCGTTTTGAAGAATACGGAAACGGAAAGTACGTTCAAGGTGATATTTTGTTTATAAAGCATAAACGGTTGTATTTTTTTTTCGAAAATGACCGATTGTTTCGCTAGATAAGACCCTTATTCCTCGTCTGGTATCATTTAAAGCCCTTTGAAGCGGCAATGAAACTGCAATTTGAACCTTCAACCTTTTGGTAGCCATTGAAATCCACTATATGGAGAATAATTTGCATCAAAAACATTAATTTCTTTTCGACTGACGAAAGAAAGACATGAACATCTTGGATGACATGGGAGTGAGTAAATTATCAGGAAAAGTGCATTTAAAAGTGGACTAATCCTTTAAGTTTGGCTGAACTCATTGCCCAGCCTCCCTCATAGTCATACCATGGACATGGACATTGACTAGTGGCACAAATTTCATCAAAGACTCCTTGTCTCCTTGCCCCTCATCTTCATCCTCATCCTCTTCCCTCACCTCTTCTTCCACTCTTTACCACTCTTGCTCATCCTCTTCCTCCTCCTCTCTGGTCTGCTTGGTGCAGAAAGCATTCTAGTGGCGTCTGTTGTGGTTGGATGAGATCCACCTGAAGGCCTCTGTCCTTTATGTCCTTTGTCTATATTATAGAGCACTGTCTCGCCTTTTTAGAACACTAAGATTTTGCTGGATATGTAGTCTGGTCTTTTTTCCTTCAACACTGCTTTTGCCTGTCCATATTCCTTAAGTTTCTTTAGGACATCAGGGGGTATTCATGGTCACATGTAATTCTTGCATTGTTCCATTTCAGCACTCCTTTTTTCCACACCTGTCCCAAAATCTCATCTTTCATTCTGAAGCTCAGGAATTCAGCGATAATGGAGCATGGTCTCATATTGTCTGTTGGTTTTGGCGCTAAAGCTCTGAGCCCTCTGAATATGGAGGTACATCGTTGGGTCAAGCCCCAGCCCATCCTTCAGCAACTCTTCAGTGAACTTGATAGTCGATGAGCCATTTTCGCTGCCCTCTGGAATTCCATATATTCGAATGTTATCCAGCCTCTACCTGCCTTGATCTGTTCACTTCACCTCGAGCTGAGCCTGAAGTTTCAGCAGTTCAGACAGCAACTCTCCAGTCTGTTTTATTTGTTCCTCGGCTTCTGCGATCAGCTTCTTCAATTCTCTTGTTTGTAGTGTTCAAATCCTTCTTGATGTCCAGTAGTTTTTCATTATTTACCTTCCTGAATTCTTTCAACTCTACGGGATCTTTTTCAGGCTAATTTCCCCCTCAGTGTTAGCATGACAGTGAGCTCTCGGCTCTATTTCACCTGTCTTTTCTTGGCGACCTGGAACTTTCTTTTGTTTCGCCCTTTTTTCTATCCCTGCCCTGAACTCCATTGTGATATTTTATATTAATTTTGACTGAATATTTAAATAATTAGGAGCTTTTAGAAGTATTTGTTGGGAGAGCAGTTCTCTCATGCTGCCACCGGAAGTCCTTTATAAAAAAGTATTTACAAAAGAACTGACCACCATCTCACATGTATTCAATTCATTTAAATTATTTTATTTAAACCTATCCACCTGTTTCTGCGGGCCGCTACTGTAAAAGAGAACGTGGGTACAACTTCCGGTGAGGCGGCGGAAGTAGCATACCAATGGTATTTAGTGTGCTAAGTAGCGAAGAGGCTAAGTGTTTTTTGGATCATTGTTTACTTTGCAAAGTTGCAAATCTTTATGAGAGATGTCGTTACGGCGCTCAGGGACAACATCTCAGTTTAGTACATTTATTAGTTAATAATATCACAATACAATAAACAGTTTTCGTGCCCTTAATTGCCCTTTACTTTACTGACCTTCCACAACAGTGCTACTGCATGACTAGAGCATCCTGACCCTGCAATACATGAACAACCCGCTGTCTGTACTTCACCTGTCACTGATGCACCAAAGCCTTATGATGTGATTTTACTCCTAACGTATCGTGCGTGCCAGAGCCAGTCGCGTTTCCACTGTATGCAATGCTAAAGGCTACTGATGTTAACCATTGCGATAAATACACACGTTTATGGAAAATATTAGAGACTGCTTGAGGGACGAAGACAATTCTTATATGATTATAATCGTGTATTTATTTAGTTTAATGTTTTATCTGTCTCTTCCCTGTGCCTGTTGATTCCTGACAAATGCATATCTTTCACAGATTCACACACTCCGGTTAACTCGTATAACTCATAACTCCTGTTGTTTTCTCATGAGCTCCCTCTGTTGCTCTGGCTGAAAGGATCAGGATAGATAGACAAGAGATCGCGCAAACATCCTCGGATTGCAATCATCGCATAATTTAGAGGAAAATAAATAGAAATGCTCAGAAAAGTGACGTAAACATAGGGTATGTTATCAATATATTTCTAAATGTGTAAGCCTTTGGATTTAAAAGCCTTAGTGGAGTTGTTTTGTGCATTCTCGTGATCGTAAATAAATGGAAGCAGGCGCAACTGAATAGGTCTGTTAGATTTAGCATGATTGATCTGCACTCCTGACATAAATTAATACATTACTATTAATGTAACATTTTTTATTGTAAAACATTGTTCAAATATTTATGCTGGAATCTTAAATCTTTAAGTAAAAAACAAACGTTGGCAAGTTTGGATCGTTAAATCTTGAATGACTGTCAACTGTTGAATGAATGAGTGTCACGTCCAGCTTGTTTACTTCGAACTGGAAGACGCTCCCACGTTTGACGCAAGGCCTCATGGGGCGTAGGAAACTTGTGGATAGGGCAAATAAATAGGGAAAATATTTTTCTATATTTGCAAACAAGTTAGAAAAAATAAGTTACACTGTAAACTTCAAGTAAACTGCAAATGAAATTTAAATTCTTACTCATCAGACTTACCCGAGCAACTCCATGAAGACTGAATGAATGAATCATGGGCGAAAAACAAACATTGAGCCATGGAGATTTTTCTCCAGGATGCAGGTACATTCAAATGATATTATGTAGTTTACATACTGTATATGGATATGGGTGTTTGCCAGGGTTGTTTAGGTGATCTGAATGGTTTTCTCATATTCTTGTGTCAACACTCTTCAACATTTCTAAAGTTTATATACTGTACATGTTAAATCAAATAAAAGAATTCTTGTGTCTATTCTGTTATTTCTGCTCTATTAATGTCAATTCCACAGTCAGAGTTCAAGATCACAGGAGCCCAGCTGTGTGTCCACGAAGAGTGACGCGTCTATGAATAACATAGTAAGATTTGATGGACGACAAACACCAGCTGTTTTGAGGTACAGCATTTCTGTTTGGATGGATGGATAGATAGATAGATAGATAGATAGATAGATAGATAGATAGATAGATAGATAGATAGATAGATGGAGATAGATAGATAGATAGATAGATAGATAGATAGATAGATAGATAGATAGATGGATAGATGGATGGATTCTCCATGTGAGGTTTCTCTTCAGGTAAAATCTCTCATATAACTTTGTCTCTTTTCTAATGTTTCCGCTCTATTAATGTCAATTCCACAGTCAGAGTTCAAGATCACAGGAGCCCAGCTGTGTGTCCATGAAGAGTGACGCGTCTATGAATAACATAGTAAGATTTGATGGACAACAAACACCAGGTGTTCTGAGGTACAACATTTCTGTCTGTCTGGATAGGTAGATAGATAGATAGATAGATAGATAGATAGGTAGATAGATAGATAGATAGATTTCTCTTTGTGAGGTTTCTCTTAATGTTAAATCTATTCTTATATACTGTACATGTTATATCAAGTAAAATAATTCTTGTCTCTAATCTACCATCTCTATTCTAATGTTTCTGCTTTATTAATGTCAATTCCACAGTCAGAGTTCAATCTCACCAGAGTCCAGCTGTGTGTCCATGAAGAGTGACCAGTCTATGATGGAGCCAGAAACAATCCAGGGAAGACACACATCAACTGATCTGAGGTACAACATTTCTGTCAAAATTCTGAATATGTATTTAAAATATTGAGCCAATCATCTCTTCCTCTTCTCTACCAGTTTTAGCATGAAAACATGATAATGAACATAAATGAACTTTAGAAAGTATGTTAAAGGATACAA
Organism: Megalobrama amblycephala; assembly: GCF_018812025.1. Taxonomy (NCBI): domain Eukaryota; kingdom Metazoa; phylum Chordata; class Actinopteri; order Cypriniformes; family Xenocyprididae; genus Megalobrama; species Megalobrama amblycephala. The sequence continues at coordinate 42,767,474 of NC_063052.1, read as the reverse complement.
TACAACTTACTGAAATGTATCATCTCTTATATCATTGGCAGGATCAGCAGAGAGATGTCAATAAAACAGCAATGTAATGTTAAGATTACCCCAGGAAAGTTATTCACCGTTCATAGTTCATTAGTAAACTAGAACAAAGAACACTGGAGAGGATCATTTTGCCAAAAATATATTTTATTTTATTTTATTAAAAAAAAATGACGTACCTAAAGTATTTCCAATTTAATTAACAGGATCAAATTGAGAACAGAGTTGAATCATGAAATCTATATCAATGCTCATGGACAGCTCTAATGGCTCGTTTTAATACAAACAGCACTGTTGTTTGCATAATATTGCATAATTATTTGATTAACTAGTGTTAATTTATTTTACTACTATTTTTACCTCTTTAATTCATAATTGTAATATCTTATTTTCCAAAGCACATTCAAATCAAATCTGCTGAAGAAGTTTCAGTGTCTGTATGAAGGAACAGCAAAGCAGGGAAACCCAACACTCCTGAATGAGATCTACACAGAGCTCTACATCACAGAGAGTGAAAGTGGAGAGATCAATAATGAGCATGAGGTGAGACAGATTGAGACACAATCCAGGAGAGCAGCAACAGAAGACACACCGATCAAATGCAATGACATCTTTAGACCTTTACCTGGACAAGACAAACCCATCAGAACTGTGCTGACAAAGGGAGTCGCTGGCATTGGAAAAACAGTCTCTGTGCAGAAGGTTCATTGTGGACTGGGCTGAAGGGCAAAGAGAATCAGGACATCCAGCTCATATTTCCACTTCCTTTCAGAGAGCTCAACTTGATGAAGGACAAAACACTCAGTCTTTCAGAGCTTCTTCATGTCTTTTTCCATGAAACAAAAGAAATGGAAATATCCAGTGAAGAACATAAAGTGTTGTTCATCTTTGATGGTCTGGATGAGTGTCGTTTGTCTCTGAACTTTAAGAGCAAAGTGAAACTGTGTAATATATCTGAATCAGCCTCAGTGGACGAGCTGCTGATGAACCTCATTGTGGGAAATCTGCTTCCCTTCTGCTCTCATCTGGATCACCTCCAGACCAGCAGCAGCTCATCTCGTCCCCTCTGAGTGTGTCCATCGAGTGACAGAGGTACGAGGCTTCAATGAGCCACAGAAGGAGGAATACTTCAGGAAGAGAATCAGTGATCAGAGTCTGGCCAATAAAATCATCACACACCTGAAGTCATCAAGGAGCCTCTACATAATGTGCCACATCCCAGTGTTCTGCTGGATCTCAGCCACTGTTCTAGAGAAGATGTTGAGTGAAGCAGAGACTGGAGAGATTCCCAAGACTCTCACTCAAATGTACACACACTTCCTGATCATTCAGACCAACATCAAACAAGAAAAGGACTATGAGAAGAAAGATGAAGACATGATTCTCAAACTGGGGAAACTGGCTTTTCAGCAGCTTGTGAAAGGCAACCTGATCTTCTATGAGGAAGACCTGAGAGAATGTGGCATTGATGTGACAGAAGCATCAGTGTACTCAGGATTGTGCACTCAGATCTTCAGAGAGGAGTTTGGCTTGCATCAGGGGAAAGTCTTCTGCTTTGTTCATCTGAGCATCCAGGAACATCTAGCAGCTCTATATTTGCACCACGCCTTTACAAACAACTGCATAAATATCATGAAAGACATTTCCTGGGTGTCATTTAATCCATTGTCTGGCCTGCATCAGAGAGCTGTGGATGAGGCCTTTAAGAGTAAGAATGGACATCTGGACCTTTTCCTGCATTTCCTTCTGGGTCTCTAATTGGAATCCAATCAGACTCTCTTACTAGAACTACTGACACATACAGGAGGCTGCTCCTACAACAAAGAGGATACAGTTCAGTACATCAAACTGAAGATCAGCGAGAATCACTCTCCAGAGAGATCCATCAATCTGTTCCACTGCCTGAATGAACTGGGTGATGATTCACTGATGCAGGAGATCCAATATTATCTGAAATCTGGAGAAATAAGAGGAACCAATCTCTCCTCATTACAGTGGTCAGCTCTGGTTTATGTGCTGCTGACATCAGAGCAGAACATTAATGTTTTTGAGCTAAAAAAGTTTATTGGAGCACAAAATACAGCAGATGAAGTTCTTCAGAAGCTGCTGCCTGTGGTTAAAGAATCCAGATCAGTTCAGTAAGTCACACTGACAATAATCTCTACACTGAATAAAACATGATCACATTTATGATTTTAGCAAGTGCATTCTAACCAAAGCACCAAAAGGGGAACGTTTTCTCATAATCCCATCACTAGGCAGTGAGCGGGAGAGTGTGTGAGACTCACTTACTAAAGCAGCTGAGGAGGTTTTTGTTTATCTCTGTGAGAGATGGGTGATTGTAGAGGTGATTGTAGAGGTCAGTGTATGAGACGTGATGAAAGATTGAATGTGACAGGGATCAAAACTGATGGCAAACTGCAACAGTGTCTTTTTCTATATATTGATGCTTTATGATTAGGACTGTCTGTCATCTAATGATGTTCATGTCAGTGTTTTACTGTCTCTCTAAATCACATTTGTGGTCTACACCAGGGCTCTGAACCGGTTCAAGGAATGAAAAAAAAAAACCCACCGGAAATGAAACAAAATTTAAACAGGAACATAAACATAAACAAAATCAAGTTAAAATGTTCTGAATGGAAACGCTTATTTGGAATGACCATTAACCGGTTAATACATTTATTTTATCTTTCTGTTTAAAGTCCCCCTGTAGTAAATAATTTTATCCCTTAAAAATCTCATCTTTGATAACCAAAATGACATATTAAAAAAAATTCAAGTGAAAAAAATTTCTCCATGCCTTAAAATAGCTTGAATGTAACTCTACACCCTTGCCTCATTTAATATACATGGATCAATGAATATGCAAATTAGCCCCGCCTCCACTCACCCACACCAGCTCGGAGAGTCTACTCTTGCTGTAGTGATGATCAATTTGTTGTTTGTGTTGTGGATATCTAAGAAAAAAGCTTGTTTCGTTTCGTATATTCAGTTTAATTTCTGACGCTTAAATTGTGTTTTAAATTATTATAAATGAACCACGATCACATGCTCACGCTCAGAGCAATATTGTTTTAGCTATGTTTTATAGTATTAAAATATTTCAAGACAAAAACATGAAATTTATTGGCTTTGCTTCAAGTCAGCTGTCACTTTTTTTTGGCTCGAGCCCCTATACACTTGCACACTTGGCACAGCCCTTGCAACGGTTCTGTCATTAATTAATATGAATTAATATAGATAGCCTTTTGCTTGACTATGTTATCAAACAGCTAATAATGTGTTGCTAATGTTACACACACCGTTCCTGTTCTTCATCTGAGAGTCAGACAGCTGCCTTCAAACAATCATTATCCTTACAAACGCTTTGAACAACTCAGAACGTCAGTGGAGAAAGGCTTATAGTTCATCATAACATTGTAATAGACCCGCTATATTGATAAATCTACACAATTTTTCATATCAACAGAATATATACTGGGATAACCTGGCTTCCCTTGAGACTTTCCTGCTTCAGAGCAGTCATAGTTAATGATATGCTAAAGCCTGCCGGCACATTGTTCTGATTGGTTACAAGGTAGTCTGTGACATCACAAACACCACCGATTTCAAACCGTGGGTTTTTGGTTTACTGCAGTTTCAAACATAAAATACTCAGCAATGGTGCTGACTTATGAATTTGCACGTGGTTTGTCTAAAGCATATTAAAAACACTACATAGACATATAAACAACATTAAAAACTTGATTTTCACCACAGGGGGTCTTTAATATTTTAATTTGGCAGTCAACCAATCATAAATTCAAATAATACAGCCTATGCAGATGTGATGTTGACGCATCCAAGAGTGAGTGAAATGCCTGTGCTCAGTTGTCAAGTCATCAATGGCAATGAGCTGCATTAGCTTCTGGATCTCAGGATTTTTTCTGAAGATAAGTCACCAATGAACCGATTTCTAATTAAACATTTTTCGTAATGGTAATGAATGAACCTTTAAGAATACTGATTCTGCTCGGAGTAGGGTGACCACCATCAAACAAACCAAATTTGGGATGATTACTAAGTTTGTGTGGGACAATGTGGGACATGTTACCAACACTAAAAAATAAAAACAGTTATATAATGTCTATCTAACTTAATAAAAACATTTGTGTTCTGCCTTGCAGCTGATAAAAATACTTTGTTCTTTAGTCCCTTCCAGAAAACACCATTACATCACTATGTAACATAACATGTCTTTATTTTACATGTCATTTAAATTCAACATCACTGAGCCCAAAGGCAGCAGGCATCATGCAGATAACTATTTTTGAAACAGTTCTGATCAAGAAAGCACACATGACTGAAACACAAGAAAACAGCACCATACCAACCAAATATTAAAAACATGCTGGAGGCTCACATTATTCTATTCTGTAAAGATATAGATATATTCTATATTGTAAAGAATTCAATATTTTACCTTACTTTATGCACAATTTATACTGTTTATTTGAACGTGGAGCTTCCAGTAACCACAGCAGGCAACAAGTTGATAAATTCTGTTCTCCTCCAGCACCAGAGAGCAAACTTGGCTTTTTTGTTGCCATTATGCCACCTTGTAAATTTTTAATTTACCAAATGATCCATTTGTTTTCTGACAGGGAACACATGGAATGAATCACCGTGCCACATTTTGATTGACAGCCGTCATAACCTACTAGTTACCGTGTTTACTCCTTTCTTTTCAACCATTGGATAGGATTTAAAAAACGGTCTGCTGTTGTATTTGTGTAAGGCGGGATGTTACTTCTGACGAAGCGTTAAATATAGGTGAAACTACGCTGCAAAAAGAATAAATAAAATGCTACTTCAAAAGGCAAAAGAACACATCCACGTTTCCTTAACATGATAATTAAAAACCAACAGACTGATGAAAATGCAGGACATTTTCTTAATATGCGACGTGCAAGAAAAGGGGTGAAAATGCTGTGCAGTAGCTCAGTGAATTAATTGAATTTAATTTTAAGCCCTGGTTTAAACATTTAATTCTATAATTACTGCTGTTCACCATGCATCTTTAATCTCTACAGGTTGAGGGATTGTGGTGTCTCAGATGAAGGCTGTGCTGCTCTGGCTTCAGCTCTGAGATCAAACCCCTCATCCCTGAGAGAACTGGATCTGACTGAAAATAAACTAGGAGCATCAGGAGTGAATCTGCTCTCTGAAGGACTAAAGGATCCTCACTGTAAACTGGAGATACTGTGGTAAGATTGTGTAATGGTGTCAACATCTTCCTTAACTTTATTTATATTGTCAATAATAAACAAAATAAACAAAAACTAAACAAGACCTAAAAATGATCCTGACAGATAATTTTGTTGTTTAATCTTCATTAGATTCTTTCCAAAGTTTTTGACAGTTTTTACTTACTAATACATATGTATTAATATGTAAAGATAAACCGTGACTCTGTTTCAAGACGGTTAAGATAGCAGCACATAAAGTTACACACAAAAGGAAGTCAAGAAAAAACATTTACAAGTGTCCTTCAAAACATTAAGCCAGAGCTGTCTAAAAATGCTCAGAGGTGGAAGTGCATCTAGATCAATGGTCACCAACCTTTTTAAGCCCAAGATCACTGACCTTGACCTTTATGAAAGACAAGATCTACCTATTGAAGAATTGATAGAAAAAGACCAGATTGTATTTCTTCATGGCCAATTCAGATTCTAATTTATTTATTTATTTTTACAAGCAAATTGGCCGATTCCAATACTGGCTGCATATATATATACAGTGGCAAGAAAAAGTATGTGAACCACTTGCAGAATCTGGGAAAATGTGAATAATTTTAATGAAATAAGAGAGATAATACAAAATGCGTGTTATTTTTTGTTTAGTACTGTCCTGAGTAAGATATTTTATATAAAAGATGTTTGCATTTAGTTCACAAGACAAAACAATAGCTGAATTTATTAAAATAACCCCATTCAAAAGTTTGTGAACCATTGATTCTCAATACTGTGTGTGGTTACCTGATGATCTACGACTGTTTTTATGTTTTGTGATGGTTGTTCATGAGTCTCTTGTCTGTCCTGAGCAGTTAAACTGAGCTCTGTTCTTCAGAAAATCCTCCATATCCTGCAGATTCATCAGTTTTCAAACATTTTTGCATATTTGAACCCTTTCCAGCAGTGACTGAATGATTTTGAGATCCGTCTTTTCACACTGAGGACAACTGAGGGACTCAAACTCAACTATTAAAAAAGGTTCAAACATTCCCTGATGCTCCACAATGAAACACGACGCATTAAGAGCCGGGGGTGAAAACTTTTGAACAGGATGAAGATGTCACAGTTTTTCTTATTTTGTTTAAATATCTTTTTTTGGACCCACTTTATATTAAGTGGCCTTAACTACTGTGTACTTACATTTAAATTAATCATTTGTTACAATGCACTTATTGTGTTCATACATGTTTTTACATTGTACTTATATTTTAAAAACACCTGCATATAATTACATCTGTAATTAATTTCTGTAATTACATTTATAATTACACTGTTGACCCATCCCTTACACCTTACCCCCACCCTTAAACCTACCCATACCACCAAAGCTTCCCCTAACCTTACCCTTATCCCACCTCAATAGCTGCAAAAGTGTTTTGCAATTCAATATGAACCCAATAAGTACATTGTACTTATTTTGTGATGTAAGTACATAGTAGTTAAGGCCACTTAATATAAAGTGGGACCCTTTTTTTTTTTCCTTCGGAAGCAACAGAAGATACTTGCATGTTTCCCGGAAGAAAAATTAAGTACGATTTACCTTGACAGTTGAGTTCAAAAGTTTTCACCCCCCAACTCTTAATGCACCGTGTTTCCTCCTGGAGCATCAGTGAATGTTTGAACCTTTTTTAATAGTTGAGCTTGTCCCTCAGTTATCTTCAGTGTGAAAAGATGAATCTCAAAATCATTGTCACTGCTGGAAAGGATTTAAATATGCAAAAATGCTTGAAAACTGAAGAATTTGCAGGACCTGAAGGATTTTTCTGAAGAACAGAGCTCAGTTTAACTTCTCAGGACAAACTCATGAACAACCATCACAAAACAAAAAAACAGTCATAGATCATCAGGTAACGACACACAGTATTAAGAATCAATGGTTCATATACTTATGAATGGGGTTATTTTAATAAATTCAGCTATTGTTTTGTCTTGTGAACTAAATTGCAAACATCTTTTATGTAAAATATCTTACTCAGGACAGTACTAAATAAAAAATAACATGCATTTTGTATGATCTCTCTTATTTTATTAAAATAATTCTCATTTTCAGATTCTGCAAGGGGTTCACATACTTTTTCATGCCACTGTATGTATGTATATATATATATATATATATATATATATATATATATATATATATATTATTATTATTATTATTATTATTATCAAATATCTAGCTATTTCAAATAGAGGTAACATCTGAATTTTAATCACATGACACATGATATACAGCGTTTCCTTGGTTACCGCTGTAAACAAAGCAGCACTGCGCTTATAAATAGCTACTTATTTCAGGGAGGTAAAAGGAAAATAATATGCCATTGTGTAATAAATTATTTTAATGCATGACGTGGAGGTAAAGAACCACTGGATGTGAAGAGAGGGATTGTGTGTGTGTGTGTGTGTGTGTGTGTGTGAATTACCTGCATTTATGCAGCATCTCTCTACTAATAGTGAAGCTTTAACTTTAATTACCACCTTGTTGCTTAGAATTATATTGCTTTTCAGTAGCAAAGCTATTTTATTAATTAATTTAATTTATTTTTATTAATAATTAATTTTAAGTCACTGGGCAGCAATGACAACAAGTTTCTGTGCTCCTGAATCTTTCTGTGTGTGACTTCATATGAGTTAATCAAACATGAATAAATATTATATATTTGTATTTAATATTGAAAAATTATGTGACTCTTAATTTACTTAAAGGGAAGTTATATTCTTTATATTCAGTTGAATAAATTATTTAAGGAGCTGTTGATGAGATATTGTTGATTGGCCATATTCTGTTGTTTGACGGGTGAACAGACAAACTAAACAAATGTAAAGAGATACTGAATGAATGTAAATTTTGAGATTGTGAGAAGTATTGTTGTAAGAAATGGCTTTTTCTACTCTTTACTGAGTTGTAACTCTTGTTAACTACATATCATTTATAATTTTTTAATGTCATAGCTTTGATTTTGAGTTTATGGACCAAAAAATATGAATGGAATTCATATATAAAATTATGGTTTACAAAGAGATAATTTTTCCTTGTGCATATGGTATCATGTTTTCCCAATAAAACTATTTAGTGTACTATATATTGTTGATGTCTTTGCATAATATTACCTCAATATATATTTCCACAAACTGCCCCACTTCAAAAAATAGTACAGTGACGAGTAAATAAACGCCTCTGAGGTGCACGTGCAGTCATAAATCTGAATTTATCATAAATACTTAAAAAAGACCTAGCTTAAATTTGACATGTGATATTCAACATTGTTTTGATCTGCCTGCATTGACACCATTGTATGTGAACTGAACTGAGCTGGACGATGACACCATTTTCTTTAAGAGCTGCTGTGCAGCCAAAATTATGTACCAGTTGTCAATGTAAAGCTGCTTTGACACAATCTGCATTGTAAAAAGCACTATATAAATAAAGGTGACTTGACTTGACTTAAATTAGACTAGACCTGTTGATCGTGCTGTGGATTAAATCTCTCTTTCTGATTGTGGAGTTCCTGCTTATCTGTAGATCCTGAACTGAGAGACTGAAGAGTGTCATTGTTCTCTACAGGTTGATTGATTGTGGAGTTACAGATGAAAGTTGTGCTGCTCTGGCTTCAGCTCTGAGATCAAACCCCTCACACCTGAGAGAACTGGATCTGTCACAGAATAAACTAAGAGACTCAGGAGTGAATCTGCTATTTGATGGACTGAAGTTTCCTCACTGTAAACTGGAGATACTGCGGTAAGATTGTATAAAATACCTCAACATCGTCCTCTATTTTTCTCATATGGTAAATACTGATTGCCATATTAAAAATCTAATGTGAAATTACTAATGGAAATGTTGCTTTTATTTTCATTATATTTTTTCCAATGTGTCTGACATAATTTTACAATATTAATGAAAGCATAAACACGACTGGATTATGTAAGGATATGACGGCTATGTTCAAATCATACAGATATGTTGATGATTTTTGGGTACTTGCATAAAAAAAAAAAAAAAAATTCTTGCAATTTTTATTAAATGAAACCTAACCCACTCAAGCAGCACATATAAGTGGATCTGAACCTTAGACTCGGACCTGTTAATGGTGCCGTGGATCAAGTCTCTCTTTCTGATTGTGAAGTTCCTGCTTATCTGAGCTGTAGATCCTGAACTGAGAGACTGAAGAGTGTCATTGTTCTCTACAGGTTGAGGAATTGCGGTGTCACAGATGAAGGTTGTGCTGCTCTGGCTTCAGCTCTGAGATCAAACCCCTCACACCTGAGAGAACTGGATCTGACAGGAAATAAACTAAGATACTCAGCACTGAAGCTGCTCACTGATCTGAAGGATGATCCACATTACAAACTGGAGATGCTTTGGTGAGTAGTGATGATTAAAAGTTAATTTAGTTTCTTCTTCTTAGGTTACTTTCCCGGTAATGGTGACTTATGCACTATAAACATGTTTAATAAGAGTTTGATTCATTTATTTTTATAGTAGTTTCTAGTAACAATTACATTTCTTTTAATTTCAAAACAGTTCAATATTTTGCTTTTATCATTGTCATTTATCCCTAAATGATGTATTTTGATAGAATATCAATTGCAATAGACAATAATGGTAAAAGGGGCTTTCGCACTGAAAAGTTCTAGGAACTCAGTTATTGGAACTAGCCAATAGGATAGTTCCCCGAGAACTAATTTCTCCCCTGGGCTATGTTCCTGGTTGCATTCACGCCGGAAATAGGAACTCTGAAGCGGCCGACAGTGGTGTATTTTAGCATGGCATTTTCAAACACTAAAAACCAGTGGATGGAGGATGCCATGACCGGAGCTATGTTTGTTGTGGGTCGTGGGTTTCATGATAACAGAGATGGAATGTAAATGCATAATTTATGCGACTGAAAGAGCAAAAAGTGGGACTATGAGACAAAATCTCCTATGACAACTTTCAGTATTACATATCATCAAGGCAGAGATAAGAACACAACCCTGCAGACAACAAGTAAATGCTGTTATCACTGTTTTCTGTGTTCGTGAAGTAAATATGCTGCTTTAGACCCTACTCTGAAGTAGGAGCTAATTTAGTTTTCCCCAAAAGGAGTTCCTAGAACTAAAATCGTTCCTAGTTCCTGCGGTGCAAACACGGAAAAATCTGGGTAGTTCAGCCGATAGTTCTAAATGTGAATTGAATTGAAATATTCCTCTGGTGCGTAAGCCCCAAATATTTTTTACTACTTTGTTTGTCATAAATAAGACTGACCCAATGACATAGAAAGAGGACAGTCATACAGGATTGTAGATAAGGGTCAAGGGTCATTATTCATGGTTATTTGGATGCAAAATAAAAAAAAAATGAATGTTTAAAAACAGCTTAAAAAATAATGTATCACATTGTTATATTATAATCTCTCACTTAATAGTCTAAGTAGTTTCTTTTTGTTGTTCTAAAGTGGATAATGTAATAATGTCACACACATTTGACTGTCTGTGTTTTACTTACAGGTTTAAATGTTAGTCTGACCTTCTCTGGATCAGCTGATGGTGAATAAAGAGTCACTACAGACACATTACATTCAACAGAATCAACAGACACAAACCCATCATCACACACACACACACATGTGTTTGTGTAACTTTCCAGAATGATCCTGTCCTTCATCCAAAGTCAAACAAGGAAACCTTTTGTTTCTTCAGAAATTACATTTATACTGGCAGATGTTCTACTACAGACATCTCCATATTCTCCAGATCAATATATTTTAGTCATCTCAGATATTTCTGCCTTTTGTTCTACAATGTTCTATGATGTCTGTAAACCACCGCTTGTCTTGCCAGAAGCTTATGTTTGTAGTTTTGGGGCAAGCCGTTCTGTTGATCCCTGAAACACACAACCTAGATAAAGATTCAGTTGAGATAAACACATTTAAATTAATAAGAAAGACATGAGAATGTTACTAGAAACTCACAGATGTTTATGGTCTATAATCTTGTAATATAGTTGTATTTATAACATACGCACATATTGAGAACATCTTAATCTCTAGTTAGACTCTAAAACACTTGTTAATATTTGTACTCTTTGAGTAAACATTATGCTTTAGTTTAGACCAATCCAGTTTATGATGGGCAGTAAAATGTACCTTTTTATATTGTGGTGAAGATGGAAAGGGTCTGAATTTGTTCATCTTGTATGTCCGGCAGAGAAGTGACCCCTCACTTGTTTCCACTTTGACCTCTAATGGACTGTAATGGACTCTAATGACCTTCATGAACCTGTTCCTGTCTGCAAGATGTAAAATACATTCCTGGTTTTTTTTTTTTTTTAGTACATGAAATACTTGTTTATTATATTTTAAAAGAAAGAGTGCAATATTTAATACAATACAGAACATAAATAGAATATGAAAGATTGATTTGGGAGACATTACAATCAGAGCTGGTCTCACCTGTCTAAACTGTGCAGGTTTTGGTTGTCTATCCTCCACACGACCCCCAAACCTCATCTTCTTCACTTTCTTGTGGACACTCCACCGGGGTTATTAAATTCATTTTAATCACTGTTGTTTCGTTACTGTTATTTATGTAACTTAGTTTATTTTAATGACAGTGGTGGTGAATACCAATTCTCCACAATTTTATTGTAGTAACACTCACTACTGCCCTGGTACCATGGTAAATTTAAGGGAGACAAGATTTCTAATGTATATAACTTTGTCATTCTATGTGGTTTTCTCCATTCATCAACTGCTGTCAACAAAGCTGACTTCATTCCAGCATTTGCCAGTCAGTCAAAACTTAATATATTGGCTTTGACTATCATGGATCTCAGCAGAAACACAGCGACTCCTTCAGCCTTCTTTACCAGCTTAGTTTTCTCCCACATCCCTCCTCCAACTAACTGGGATGGAAGAACAGGTTTGCTCATTTCTAACTCTTGGATATCTGTCATGATCACCAGTGAGAGTGCCCTATCAGCCACTAGAGGGCACTCCATCCCAGACTCTTATTTCCACCTGTTACTTACACTACATATCCCATAACACACTGCCTGGACTCATCATCACTTCATTGCACGCAGCTGGACTGTATTATGTTATTAGTGTCTGTCTATTTATACTGAGTTGTGTCTGTCTTTGGTTGTGGTTCGTTGTTTAATGTTACGTGCACTTTAGTTCTCTGGCTTTCTGTTTCATGGACTGTTTTTTGTGGAGTTTTACCTTTGCCTGTGTCTTGGATTACGTGTTTGGAGTTCCCTTTAATAAACATCGCTGCACTTGGATCCTAACGTCTTGTTTCTGTGTGTACCGTGACAGATATCACTACCATTGCTATGCAGATGACATGCAGCTCTATATGTGGTTGACACATCCCACTGTGTCAGCTAGTATCTCTGCCTGCCTTTCAGACATCTTGGCTTGGATGAAGGAGCATCACCTACAGCTCAGCCTGGCAAAGATGGAGCTCCTTCCCCATCAGTTGATTGTTAAACTGGAGTCTGCTGGTACATAAGGAAATTTGGTGGTACGCTAAAGGTAAAAATAGAGAATGTCAAGCACTAACTGAGCTTGATCACAATCTTAAAAAAAAACAAGGTACTTAGACAAGAAACAAATCTTTTATTTTCTGCATTTCACCTCTATACTAGTATGTTTCCAAATCTAACTTTCTTAAAAGCTGGCACTGTATACTGTAACAGGGTTCAAATAAAGAAGCACAAAGAAGTCAGGGTTAGCGAATAATCCAAGTTTATTAACCAAAATAAACACAAAGAAAAATCTTTGGGCACTCTTTCAAACACAATACACCACAGCATGAATCAGTCTCTCTCTCCCTGTCCTAGGTCCATGGGGTGCTTATATCCCGTCTCTTCACCAGTTACTGGAATTAGAGACAGGTGTTAGTTATCATGCACTTGGCCATTCAAAAGGTAGATTTTGAAGTATGTTTGGCGCATGAATTCCCCAACCTCCCCACTGAGCAAATTACGTCCAGAAGACGTCTTTTTCAGGTCTTGTCTCAGGTTGAAAAGACGTCCACTGAGGGGCCAGAATGAAAGTTTTTATGACGTCTTTTTTGGACGTCTTCTGAACATCCGATATAGACGAACACGCACAATCACCAAAGGAGAAAAATCACAATTTTTAAGCCACCATCGTGGAGATGAGTGTTTGCTTTAGTTGGGCTCTTGACCCTTGCCTTATTAATATTAGAATTTGTTTGGGCTGTTAACTCAGTCATAACAGCCAGACAAGCAAAAAGAAATGATCAGGTGTTGGTTATGTTTTCACTTAATCATTGTTTGACCTGAATCACTGAACTCATTTAGAGCCCAATCTCTGAGTTAGATTTACATTATTGATTACAGCAGCACTGTGATTCTATAGCGGAAGATCATAATAAAAATAAATAAAATTATAAATAAAAAATTTTGAATCAGAAGAACCTTTAAGTGTCACAGATAGCAGAAGCATAAAGGCATTTTCAGTTGTGGAGCTGGAGTTTTCATGTTCATGTTTTTAGTTCATGTTTGTAATAAGTGTGGCTGTGTTTTTCTGAATGTCACTGCAGTTCTCAGTGGCGTAAAGTAACGTGCTTCTCTGTGCTTTTCCGTTGTAGCGAAATCACAAATTCAATCACAAACAAATCAGTTTCCACTCTTGATATACATCTACTGATACTTGAATAGTTGCTTTAAAAAATGAAAATATTTATGTTACAATATATTTTAGGTAAATGTTGATCCATGCATTAACCAGGGAAGAGCGTTACCCAACCTAACGCGAGCTGTAACATGTTTTAAAAGTTTTGAAATATGCAAGCATGATGAAGCTTCATTTATTTACTAGTCACCATATCAGCATTATGTAGAGGAAAAATTGTGCCAAAAAAACCTTTCAAAATAAAAGGTATCACTGATTTTTTTTTCTAATTATACTGAAAAGTTATACTGAAGTTGTTTTTAGTGTATATTCAAAACAAGACAGATGGATAGTTTTTTAATGTGCAGCTACCTAGCAGAAGACACTAGCAAGTTTAAATCCCAGTTGCTCTGGCAGGGCTCATTGTGTCGCAGTGTTATGAAAATAAACAACAAGTGAACTACAAGTGAATTTACACAAACTGAGAAAACTAAAAAATGTTAGTTTCCCCTTAAACTAGTTACTAAATTTAATGACTCCCTCAGATCACTGTGTAACGAGAACTAGTTTTATATAACAAAGAAGCGATTTCTGTATATTTATTAAGTTTTTATTAACATTTTACATGAAAAGAATAAATATGCTAACCTCTGGATCCAAAATAATATTATTTGTGCATAATTAATTAATGTTCATGAGATTAAAAATCTCTTAAAGGCCTCAAATGATTACTGATCTAAACTAGTGAGCTACTAGTCTCTCTCTCATAACTGAACTCTTTATTAACTGGATCTGCTGGTTTATTTTGTTTTTTTTTGTTTTTTCAAACAGGTTTGGCAACTTTTGCCTCCAGAAGTATTTTCAGAGTTTTACCATGTGACATTTTACATCAGGAAGTAATAAGATTCTTTAACTCAGAAAAAAACGAGCATCAAAGTGTTGAATAGTAATAGTGCCTCTAATGGAATTTACGTTGTGGGCAAACACTTGATGAGAAAACATGAACATGTCGGGAACCTGTAACCTAATATTTTAATCCAGGTGAGTGAACATTAGTCAGGTGAGCTGCTTTACTTCCTTATTAACTTAAGAAACTATGAAATACTTTCTTGCAGTATATAAAATTTACCAAATGAAATGGTAATTCAGGTTTTCATTTTCGTTTGTATCATCTTACCAGTTTATTTAAAGTTGACAAAATATACCTTCCATAATGTCACAGTTATGTTCAGTTAGGTTTAGTTTCATGGACTCTTAATTTGTATTTCATTTATTCCTGTTTACCTTTGTTTAGACTCCCATCACTTTTTAGTTGTCATGGTTACCATCAGAACAGTTATTCTATTCAGTTTGCGCACCTTATTATCTTTAAGTTAATGTGTGTTCCCTTTTAGTTGGTCTGGTTATGTTTATGATTACTGTGTGTTATCTCTTCCCATTTGTATTATTTATATTAAACGTCATATTGGAACTTCATTCATATGTCTCCTTATCTGTCTGCTGCTGTTGCTTAATATTTTTTTTGGAACCTGTGATACTTTTTTCAGGATTCATTGATGAATAAAAGGTTGAAAAGAACAGTATTTATTCAAAATATAAATATTTTCGAACAATATAAATCTTTACTATCACTTTTTATCAATTTAACACATCCGTGCTGAATAAAAGTGTTAATTTCTTTCAAAAAAAAAAAAAAAGAAAGAAAAAAAATTTACTGACCCCAAACTTTTGAATGGTAGTGTATATTGTTACAAAAGATTTCTATTTCTATTTCTATTTCTATTCTTCGTTCAAAAACATTAAAAATAGTAATGTTTCCAAACTTTTGACTGGTAGTGCATGTGACATTAAAATATGACACAACTGAAGCATCACTGCTGTAACGCGTCACAGACTCACTTACCAGTGCATGTGTCAAATAAATGTGATTGGTCACCATCGATGTCCTGCTCAAAACCTGCCCTGCTCATCACAAAAACACAGACAGATAGTTTAGTTTGGGCTCCATGTGATATGACCAATCAGTGATCATGCAGCAGGAAGTGATGTCACTCTTACATAAATCCTGGAGCCACGTCAGCGCAGCGTCCCGTCTGCAGCCAGATGCAGTATGGGTCATGTGTGTAGAGACAGCGGCTGTGGAGGAACAGAGTGATAAAAGACACAATCTTCACTGGTTACAGAGTCTCTGCAGGTTTTATCAAGGTAAATCTAGTATTTTAATGTAAACTTCATTCGTTACATATTCACCATGAAGTAAGCACAGGTAATTTAACCCCATGTGACCTGGTCTCACCTCTTGCAGGTGGCGTGTCGAGTGCAGCGGCTGAGAGGAACTCTGATGATGCAGCTGGAAAACGCCACATAGAGAGCGTGATGCTCCTTGTCCAGCTCCAGACCCAACACCCTGCGCTCACCGCTGCACCTGCAACACGATGTTCGGGTTCACATCAGTACGACAAGGAAACAAAGTCATGTTGATCTACAAGCAGAAGTGTAATTCAGACACTCACTGCGTGGGGTTGAACACATCGATGTCCTCCAGTAGTCTGGATCCATGAGAGCTGTTGCCTTGAATGCTGGTCAGAACCTTCAGAACCCGTCCGTCCTCAGAGCCCAGAAACACAACGGTGCGGTTCTTATGAGGCCCGGCCGCCGTATCCACAACAATCTGAGTCAGTTTATACCTGCACAATACAAGCTCATGAGCGTGATGACAGAATCACATGGTCAGTGTGTGTGTGAGTGTGTGTGTGTGTGTGTGTGTATGTGTGTGTGTGTGTGTGTGTGTGTGTGTAGTACCTGCTGGTGGTGTTGGTGATCAGTGGTTGGCTGTTGACTGACGGCACAGACTCGTCCATCAGTGGGTGTGTCTTAATGAATGTCAGCACAGAGTCTGGGAAGTGAACAGAGGACGAGAACGAGGACGCCGAACCTTCACCTGCACACGAACCTGGACTGAACACACACACACACACACACACACACAGACCAGTGTTACTTTACTATCATTGATACAGATTATTTTGTTTTATATGTTCCGTTTTCATTTTAATATTAGTTAAAACGTTACTTTGTGTATGTTTTTAGTCATTTTTATCAGTTTTTTAATAGGGCTGGGTAAAAAATATTGATTTCTCGATTTTAATTGATTCTCGTTTTTACGAACCAATATCAATTCTTAAATCCCAAGAATCGATTAGTCTAGTCTGTTTTCAGTTGATGAATGAGCAGAATATGTAGCACCTCCCATCCAATAAATCGCAATAATCTTTGTGCTTTGTTACTTTTGATATGAAGCAAAGTCTCAAATGACGTCCATCTTATTATGAGATTCAGAAAATAAATACAGTTTTGGCGCTGTTTAATGTGGCGTGACAGATCGCTTTAGCGCCTCAGTTAAAGAGAAGCATAATAAACAAGCAAAATAAACATGCATGAACATCTGAAGGTATGTTAAAACATACAGTACAACTTACTGAAATCCGTATCATGTCTCGTGTAATCGCTCAATCAGTGTTTCAACCTCGGAAAGACGTCAATAAAACAGCTTGTAAACAATGTCACGTGACGTCACATTTACCTCAGAAAAACATATTCAGTGACCATAAACTCATTAGTCAGCTAGAAAAGTGCTCTAGAAAGCAACATTCTGATAAATATAGCTATGCACCGTTACATATTCATTATAATTTTTATTGTTCTTCAATATTTAATGCATGTTTGAATAAATTAGATATGACAGCCGCGATTTAAATGTTTATATTTCAAAAAAACAAATTGGAGTAGAAATATGATTATGTAATTCTAAACTTTATCTATAATAAAAACATTGAGTGTAATTTAAGTGTTTGTATATAAATAAGTTAATTTAACCTTCAATATTATTATAGTAGTACCAGGTGACTCCCATGTGTAGTTTACAGCATTAGTGGAGAGATTTTTTTTACTGTAACTGCAATCGAATTGAATGCATGTGAATAGTAATCGAATCAAATTGTGAAAATTGTGTCAATACCCAGCCCTATTTTTTTTAAAATGCCTATGATTTGAATATGTCTGCAAAATGCTTTTTCTTAATTTTTCCCTTTTGATTTTGGGAAATCTGTTTCTGACAGGTTTAATGAGATTCTCCCTGTTTTTTGAAAGTGAGTTCCCATTCAGTCAGTCACGTTCAACGTTACGTCGATACTGACGTAATGGGGTCTCACCTGGGAGCCCAATCACCTCCAAGAATACAAAACAAGCCAATGGGAATTGGCCAGTGAGATTTTCATGTGGGACCACACCCCCGGCATCCGGGTATAAATAGGGCCGGCATACTCACCTTCATTCATATTTTTGCTTCGGAGCCGATAGGCTGATCTTCCTGGACAGGACCCCAGCGCCACTGGCACATCAACTGCCTAGAGTTGCTGGCAGTATTCCTTGCGCTGCGCCGGTTTTGACCGTTGCTGCAGGGCAAGCATGTACTGGTCCGGACGGACAACACATCGACGGTAGCACACATCAACCATCAGGGTGGTCTACGTTCCCGTTGCAACTCGCCCGCCATCACCTCTTGTGGAGTCAGCGCCGACTCAGGTCGCTGCACGCCTCCTACATCCCGGGCGAGCTCAATCGTGAGGCCGACGTTCTCTCACGACAGCTCACGCTCCCGGGAGAATGGAGACTCCACCCCCAGGCGGTCCAGCTGATCTGGGGCCGATCCAGTGAGCCTTCTCGCACAGACATTGTGCAAGGTCAGGGAGGACGAGGAGCAGGTCTTGCTAGTTGCGCCGTACTGGCCCAACCGGACATGGTTCCCAGAACTCATGCTCCTCGCGACAGCCCATCCCTGGCGCATCCCCCTGAGGAAGAACCTCCTTTCTCAGGGGCAGGGCACCATATGGCACCCGCGACTTAAGTGGCCTACCGACCGCGGTAGTTGACACCATCGCTTCGGCCAGAGCCCCCTCTATGAGGTGTGCTTATGCCATGAAGTGGAGTCTGTTCATTGAGTGGTGTTCTTCCCACCGGGAAGACCCCTGGAAATGACCAGTCAGTGCTGTGCTTTCCTTCCTTCAAGAGGGTTTGGAACGGAGGCTGTCCCCTTCCACCCTGAAGGTCTATGTGGCTGCCATCGCAGCACATCACGATGTGCTCAATGGCAAGTCACTAGGGAAGCACGACCTGATCATCAGGTTCCTCAGAGGCGCCAGGAGGTTAAATCCCCCTAGGCCTCGCCTCATTCCCTCCTGGGATCTCTCTGTTGCCCTCACGGGCCTACGGAGAGCTCCCTTCGAGCCCCTTGAGTCAGCTGAGCTGAAACATCTGTCTCTCAAGACAGTGCTCCTGACTGCGCTCGCCTCCTTCATGAGGGTTGGGGACCTGCAAGCATTTTCGGTCAGCAATTCGTGCCTGGAACTCGGGCCGGACTACTCTCATGTTATCCTGAGACCCCGGCCTGGATATGTGCCCAAAGTTCCCACCACTCCCTTCCGGGACCAGGTGGTGAACTTGCAAGCACTGCCCCCAGAGGAGGCAGACCCAGCCCTTGCGTTGCTGTGTCCCGTTCGTGCCCTGCGCGTTTACGTGGACCGCACACTCTTTGTCTGTTTTGGAGGTCAGCAGAAGGGAAAGGCTGTCTCCAAACAGAGGTTGGCCCACTGGATAGTGGATGCCATCGCCTTGACGTACCAATCGCAAGACGAGCCATGCCCCCTCAGGTTGCAAGCTCACTCCATTTGGGGTGTTGCTTCTTCCTGGGTGTTGGCACACGGCACCTCTGTTGCAGACATTTGCAGAGCTGCAGGCTGGGCGACACCGAATACATTCATGAGATATTACAATCTCCGAGTAGAACCGGTGTCCACCCGTGTGCTGTCTACTCGTAGATAGCCATGGGTGTCCGCTTGCTGTGCCATTTCCCTAGGGAGAGGGAATGCGAGCACTTTTCCCGCTCCTCAGTTCAGTTCCCCGTAACGGTGAACCCTGTGGAGTTCCTCCTGCATCATGCGGCAGCCAGACGCGGCGGAGGCGTCCGGCACTAGGCCCAGTACTCGTGTGTATGCCCGATTGGTCTGTCCTTGTACTGGGCTAGATGCCCATATGTTGTGATTCCCCCCAGGTAATCCCATATGTGTTTGTCCACGGTACGGTTTCCCTGATGGTAAACCCGTGTCTTTCCCTGGGCGGCTTCGTTTTGCCCTATCTCTGATTGCTAGTATGTTCCTCCCGGAAGGTAGGACCTACATCAGAGATCTTCCGTTACTGTCCTCAGGCCAGTCCATATGTGTTTTCCACACATTACCTCCCTTCGGGCAGGGTGTGGTCTCCGTAGCTTTCCCCTCCTCGGGGAACGCTTTCCTGGCGTTTTGGTCATGGCTGAAAAAAGGGGGAACTGAGTTCCGAAGCACTCTTCCCCGTGGGTAAGGAACAGCAGCTTCGACCTCTCCACTGTAATGCCCGGTCCTCTCCATCCCACTGGTATGGAAGACATTCCTGGGCTTGCTCTGGGCGCTGAAGGGTTACGAGTATGGGCCGCACTTGCATTGGGCACGCTACAGCCTGCTAGCATCTGCCTCCCTAACACTCGTAACGTGGTTCAGTTGCTATGGCGTTTTCCACGGGACCCCATTACGTCAGTATCGACGTAACGTTGAACGTGACTGACTGAATGGGAACGTCTAGATTACTACTGTAACCCCTGTTCCCAGAAGGAAGGAACGGAGACGTTACGTTCCCCTGCCATAGCTCCGAGTCACCGCTGAGCGGCCAGATACCTATCTTGGCTCCTCAGCAAAAATATGAATGAAGGCGAGTATTCCAGCCCTATTTATACCCGGATGCCGGGGGTGTGGTCCCGCATGTAAATCTCACTGGCCAATTCCGATTGGCTTGTTTTGTATCCTTGGAGGTGACTGGGCTCCCAGGCGAGACCCCATTACGTCAGTATCGACGTAACGTCTCCGTTCCCTCCTTCTGGGAACGGGGGTTACAATAGTAACCTAGACGTTTCTCATCACAAACATCTCACCGTGGTTTGGGCACGTGTTCCTCAGGCACTGACGTCCACATCGAATCGCTGTTCTTCTGCTCTTTAAACTTCCCATTAAAAACCTGCTCGATGTCATCCAGATAAAACCCACAGACGGCTGAACCGGGAATGCTGAGACACACAGACAGAGTTAACAGACATACGGTGTTTCTGTGAGTGTGTGTTGTGATTGTGTGTACCTGTTGGTCTGTGTGGTGAAGACTCCGACCACAGTGGGCCGCTGGTTGATCAGAAGCACGTTGGTGACGGACTGCAGCACGTCGAAGTAGAAGAACGTGTCTCCAGGAACTGAGCAGATCAGCCGTGCCTTCAGAAACGATGTCCAGTGTCGATGCAGCACACGCCTGGAGCCGCCGTCGTCGTTCTTACACACGCGAGCCACTCGTGAATACACCACCTACGCCAACGAGGAAGAGAAATGAGGAGAATGACTAACAGGAACATTTCAACTGTTTTTATACAGAATGCTTCTGTTTGGATCTCATTTCATAACAGCACAGACTCATGATTTACCTTCCCAGCGGCGGTGTGCTCCACTGCGATCTCACTGAAGAAGAAATACACATAGTTGCCGTATTCTACAGCATGCAGGAAGTGAGGTTCTGCAGAGACAAATAAAGCTGAAAACGGTGCGTCTGACTCTCCTCAACAACACACATGATCTGAGGAATCATTCATGTTCATGTAAACATCTTGATGAAGTTAAAGCAGCACCTCTCAGCCATTTGGAGTCATATCTGACCGTACGCAGGAAGGGCCGCCCCTCTTCTCCTAAACTCCTGTAGATCACTGCGTCACTCGCCTGGAAGTCCGCCACTGTGGCAGAATAGAAATGACCGCCTGAAATAGAAACGTACATGAAGTGAAGAGACTCAAACGCAGGTCTCTGGTTAAAATGTGAGACTGCCAATCAAAAGCAATTTAATCAATCAATCACAGGCAGGTGATCGGCTACAGAAAAAAACATTCAATATGACTATACAATAAATAAATAATCAAAATACTGTTTTTATTGTTTTATTTAAATGTTAAAAATTAAACAAATTGATAAAGAAATATATTACAATTTAATGTAAAATAAACTGTTTTATTAAATCTATTTAATTTTATTAATAATAATAATACAAAATCAAAATATTGCTTTAATGCATTATTTCAATTATACAAAATAAACATTACAACAATCAACAAATATATTACCATTTAATGTCAAATAAAATGTAATATTAAACGTATTTCATTTGATTATTAATAATAATTAAAATAGTTTTAATGTATTATTTATATTGTAAACAAATCAATAAAAATATATTAATATTTAGTGTTAATGTTACATTTCATTTATTATTATTATTATGAATCAAAACACTGTTTTTAAGTAATATTTAAATTGTAAAAATTAAAACAAATCAATACAGAAATATTACTATTTAATGTCAAATAAAATGTTATTTATTTATCTTTTTTTTATTAATAATAGTATTCATAAGGTATTATTTATATTGTAAAAATAAACAAATCAAAGAAATATATTACTATTTAGTAGGGATGTCCAGATCCGATCACGTGATCGGAAATCGGGCCCGATCACGTGGTTTCAGACTCGATCGGAATCGGACGTTACCTCCCGATCAGGACTCGGATATATATGTATTAGGGGTGCAACGGTTCTCGGTAAAAAATCGAACCGTATGGTTCTCCACTTACGGTTCGGTACGCACTTGCACCGCGGTCCATCTCGAATGACGACGCATCTATTGGTTAATACGGTTTGTTTAAAATAGCAACGTGGAAAACAGACAGAGTTCAAATAATGTATGTTTCAGTCGATGGATGCGCAAAACGTTACAACAACAATAATCAGAAAGCGTGGACAAAACAGTCACTCTTTGCAAACTGTTAACTGCGAGTGCCGTCTGCTCTAATGTCCAGTCATGTACGCCGTCATCACCCGGGCGTTGATAGCGCACGAGCGCAGGTGAGACCTGAACAGCACAAGTTGCTGTCTGTGTTTAAACTAACTCATTTAAGCCTTGCTGATTTAAACCTTCAAAAACAAGACGCGAAAGAGAACTCGCACGCGCTGTGAGAAGATTTGTGTGCGCTCATCCGAAGCGCGCACACGCTTATTTCAGTCAGCGCGCAAATACTGAGTTCTCTTTCAAGTCTTGCGCTTCAGCGGGCAAATTCATACAAAAATTATGTCAACATGCCCGACTTAGCGAGTATTCTAGCAAACATAGTCGGTTATGTCTTAAGTGAACGTATATTAGTCGAGAAAGACAGCGCATGTGGAACAGTATATGTACTGGATCGTGCATGTCTTATAGGGGAAAAAACTATTCCTGCTGCCTGTTTTTAATGTTAAATCAAACAACAAATAACAAAGAAATCACTCACTGCTCTTGACTGAATAGTTTTTGTAACTTCAATAATGATTAATCTTTATTTATTTTATACAGTAAAGATAATATGCAGTGATATTTTATATTTGATTACTTTATCCATTTTCTGTACCTGAAAACTACTGTTATATACCTGAAAAACCTGAAAAGCACTGTTCCTGGATCTGTTTTTTCACTCTTCTTTATTCTTTTTCATGTATTATAGAAGTATCGGATCGGGACTCGGTATCGGTAGATACTAAAAATCAAATGGCTCGGACTCGAGGGCAAAAAAACGTGATCGGGACATCCCTACTATTTAGTGTCAATTAAAATGTTTTATTACATTTCATTTACAAATAAATGTGAATTGAATTTTTATTATTTTACAGAACAACAGTACAATTTTAAAGGTGCCCTAGAACTTTTTTTAAAAAGATGTAATATAAGTCTAAGGTGTCCCCTGAATGTGTCTGTGAAGTTTCAGCTCAAAATACCCCATAGATTTTTTTTAATTCATTTTTTTAACTGCCTATTTTGGGGCATAATTAGAAATGAGCCGATTCAGGGTGTGTGGCCCTTTAAATCTGGTGCTCCACACCCCAAGAGCTCACGCTTGCCTTAAACAACATAAAAAAAGTTAACACAGCTAATATAACCCTCAAAATGGATCTTTACAAAGTGTTCGTCATGCAGCATGTCTAATCGTGTAAGTACAGTGTTTATTTTGATGTTTACATTGATTCTGAATGAGTTTGAGGCTATGCTCGGTGGCTAACGGCTAATGCTACACTGTTGGAGAGATTTATAAAGAATGAAGTTGTGTTTGTGAATTATACAGACTGCAAGTGTTTAAAAATGAAAATAGCGACGGCTCTTGTCTCCGTGAATACAGTAAGAAACGATGGTAACTTTAACCACATTTAACAGTACATTAGCAACATGCTAACGAAACATTTAGAAAGACAATTTACAAATATCACTAAAAATATCATGAATCATGTCAGTTATTATTGCTCCATCTGCCATTTTTTGCTATTGTCCTTGCTTGCTTACCTAGTCTGTTGATTCATCTGTGCACAGATCCAGACGTTCTGCCCTTGTCTAATGCCTTTCATCCAGACGTTAATACTGCCTGCCCTTTTGTAATGCCTCAATCATGGGCTGGCATATGCAAATATTGGGGGCGTACACCCTGACGGTTACGTAAAAGTCGGTATTATGTTGAGATTCGCCTGTTCTTCGGAGGTATTTTAAACAAATGAGATTTATATAAGAAGGAGGAGACAACGGAGTTTGAAACTCACTGTATGTCATTTCCATGTACTGAACTCTTGTTATTTAACTATGCCGAGGTAAATTCAATTTTTGAATCTAGGGCACCTTTAATATTATCTTGTTTCACCACAGGTGTAGCTTGCAAACTCAAAATACATAAGTGATATACTTCAGTTTAAATATATTTTTGTGTGTGGTGGTGCTGTGGGTTTCAGGGATGTTTAGATAACTATAAACGCGTTAACGTTCACTTTTCTTATATTTAGCTATCAGATCTGTTTAAATGCTTCAGTTTGTTTTCACTATATAATATATTAAAACAAATGGAAGTATTTAAACTGATATAATACTGTATATCAGTTTAAATACTTAAATATTACATTATATTATATTTTATTATAATGTAAGCCTAATAAAAAATTGATCTCACAAGGGGATTGTTTAGGGCTCCTTGCCACGAAAAATCTTAACCTCCTGGTATATAAAATCTGGGAAATTCATAAGCAATAAACATGTAATTTTGATGGTTTAACACTGTCTGTTGCTAATAATTGACTGTACAAAAACACATTATGGTTGTCCCAAACCATCATTGTAACTGCTCATATTATATTATTATAAAGAATTGAACTGTCCTGCAGCTGCAGGAGGACAGAAATTATTTTTTAATATAATTTCTTGGTAAAGACTGGTAAAGTTAATACAGCAATGTGAAAAAAATCTCAAGTAACCTAAAATGTGCTTAATTTAGTGACTGAACTGCTTGTTTTCAAACATATTATTTAATAAATCACTAAGTTACATCAAGGGTGAAATAAAATAGAAACGGCACATTAAAGTTAAATGTTACAGTTGCATGATAAAACCATTTTTGTGTGTGTGTGTGTGTGTTTACGTTGATTGTACAGGTCTGATATAAAGTATGTTTTTGCTCAGGTGGCCAAAATGTGCGCTCAACAGAGAAAAGTTTTGCTCAGCGAGAAAAAAAATTAGAGGGAACATTGCTGAGCACCTGACTGGATGTGAATGTAGTGTGTGTGTTTCAGCAGCTCACCTGCAAACACTCCTACGTTGGACTGGCGAGACTCAAATGGACATCGGGCCTGACCCGACAGCTCCTGACCGACCTGCTCCAGCGAACTCAACTGACCACAAACCATCACAACAACAGGGTGAGCATTAAAACATCTGTCCATGAGATGGCGCTGATTACAAGCAGCTGAAATCAGGGAACTCACTCTGTAGTTTCGGCAGGCGGGGTTCAGAGCGTTGGTTCCACACGCAAACAGAGTCTCGTCGTTATGAGGCACAAGAACTTTGATGTAATTATAACATTCATCCTGAAAGTAGACAGAAGGTGATTTAAAGTCAAACACACAAGAGTCCGTTTACACCTGCCGTTAGCATCCGTCTATATGGACAGAAGCAAATGTTTTGTGATCCGTTCACTTGTTGACATAGATGAAATCCAAATACAAGTGGTCACAGGAAACACATAAGAGATTAATTTTAACATAAGGTGTAAACAGAGCAAAACACGGCAGACACAGTCCCAACATGAGCTTCTCTGAGTGAAAAACATCTGTTAAACGTCTCTGAAGGTTTGTGGTCCAACACAAAATAAATTCAGTGGCTCTTCTGGCTGTGTGGCTTCGTCAGCTAACACTTTCCCAGCAGAGACACATCTTTAGTCCAGCTGTGTGTCCTATCACTCTTCATCTGATCTCAGATCTGCTCTAATGAGATACTCACGCTGTTTCTTCCTCGCAAGGCACACATCGACACGTCTGTAGATCTCCACGTCAGAATCTGAAAGAACAGATTACTGTCAGACCTCACGTATGAAGCTTACACCTGTGTGTGTGTGTGTGTGTGTGTGTGTGTGTGTGTGTGTGTGTGTGTGTGTGTTTACCTGCTGTGGGATGATTCTATCCACTGACGCAGTGAGATTCACAACAAACACATGATCTCTAAACATATGGAAACACAAGAAACAGTCATACTGTGTATTTCATGATTTCTCCAGCTGTTTTCAGTGAAATTATACATTTGACAAAATATATCAAAGACTAATAGAATCAGGAGTGTAAATTAGTAATTTTACTTGATTATTGTATTTAAGTATTATTTTATTATTGTACTCAGGCGTAATTTAAACTGAATAACTTGTACCTTTACATTTCCAAAGAAAGAAAAAGTACATTTTACTTCGACTTGAAAAGTTATTGTTAAATTTTTATTGGTGTTCTGATGTTTGACAGTCACTATGTTATTATCCAATCAGGTTTTTTGGGTTATTTATATTTTCTAGCTGAGCAATAGAGTGCAACAATATGCTTCTGGGAGTAAAATACAATTTTAAAAAATCCATAAAGTTTTTTTTTTTTTAAAAATAGGATGTATAAACCTTTCAAAACAGAACTTTGATCTCTGAGGTTAAGAGATATGCTTCTGTAAAAGACAAAATAACTTAATTTTTAACACTGAGATTGATTGATTGGTCAGCAGTAACTGTCCACTACAGTTTTAAACCTCAAAAACAACTGCTGTTTAAATAAACATTATAAATGTTAAATTCATTGTAAACATAATTGCTGTAGATCAATGGTATTGTAATTATATTAAGGTAAATAAATATATTGAGTAACAATTAGGGCTGTCAATTAATTAATATTTAATCAAATTAATTACATTAAATGCTGATTAATAAATTAAAAACATCCAAATGCCTCAAATAAACCATGTAAAGACATCTGCAGACAGAAGCACTAACTGGGCATCACAAAAAGTGGTTATTTCTACTTTTTAATACTAAAAATTTAAAGTTGTACTTTTTTACTTTCACTCAAGCATGCTTTGACAAGATACTCGAGTCAAATTTTTTCTCTGAATCCATACGTTCACTTCAGTATAATTCGAGTGGTTTTTCCAGCCTGCATGTGTTTTGGTGCACAGATTTCTCTTCAGTTATCTGGAACGCGTGTGAACGGACTGACTGGAATAAACCAGCGAGAGAGAAGGACCTGGCAGCGATGTACAGCATATGCTGGATCCTGATCATCCGCTGATAGTCCAGACCGAGACGCTCCGAGTTATTGTGTGACATCAGACCCTGGAAACTGGGATACAGGAGTGAGTCTGTGGAGCACAACAAACACTTCAGTCAATTTACACATCAACCCTTGAACTGATCAACAAAACTGTGAGGCTCTGAATCTCAGAAATGCCGTTGGGTGTTTGTATGTAGTTGACTTTACTGCATGTTAGTGTTAGCATTAATGTTGTCTAGCTGACTAAAGTAGCTATATGAGATGCATTTCTGTCAGAATAATGGGAAAAGAAAAAATACTGTTCCATTTGTTGGAAACAAATTTTGCAAAAATATGCCATCGATTACGATTAAAAGCCACTAAGTTAGGAGAATTATGAGCAAAAATATAGAGATGCATTTTGCTTCAGACAAACTATTTTTAAAAAGTTACAACAGAACAGCATTTTTGAAGACGGGCCATTGAAAACAAACACAAATTTTGCAGAGAAATAGTTTGGATGGAGGACAGAATCTGACCAGCACAATGAACTCTTGTCAGTCATGTGACTCACCTTCCAGTCCCACCACACTGATTGGCTGCAGATCCCTGGGGAAGGGCGTGGCAGTAGCGATGACAGGGAGGAGCCAGGCTAAAGAGACCATCGTCATGACGACAGAGTAACGCCATGTCCTGTCAGTCATCTGCAGAGTTAGAATGAATAAAAAATACTAAGACAATAGCTGCGTTCCATTCGACAGGGTCCCTACGCTGTGTTCACTTCTCCCTACTCCATGAGCATGGTATATCCGTTGAAGTGGACTTCGCTGACAATAATCATTTGGAACACACTACAAACGTCATCAAAGAAAGTCAACGACGGTGATTATGATATAACAAATAAATAGATATTATAATTTACTTTCAAATTTAAAATGGACTCTTAACAGATTTGAAGCTGTAGCCTCTCATGCCATATGAAAATAAATTCTCATTATAAATGTATTCTTAATCCACCATCTGGGTCTCATCTTGTGCGCTTTCTTTTCCACGCAAATGACATTCAAATGACAGAGCCTCAGCTGTTTTTCAACACTTTTACTTTGTCATGCCTATTCATACAATAAAATATACACTCATGGCCATAACCATTCATACTTTCGTTCGTATTATAATAACAAAATTTATGAATACTCAAAATTCAAATGTAAATTCCTCCATCGGAGAGCCGTTAAAAAACTCTTTCAACAGCTCTGCTCCATTGTAGTTCTGACTGGTGACGCGGTGCGCAATGACAGTTGGGTGATTTTACCTCTCTACTTCCTGTGAAGTGATGTATCGATCTTCCCTTATTCCCTATGCCGTTCACAGTGCCCTTCGAACTGAACATGTTCGCTCCCTTCGGAATGGAATCTCACTTAAGATGGCGAAATACCCTGTGAAGTCCACTTCGCAGTCCACTTACGGTCGAATGGAACGCACCTAATAAATAGATGCAAACATAAACATACAGCACACAAATCCTCTTGAGTTAGCACATTCTTATGACATCTAAATCATCAAGACATTAAAATAATCATTATTGATGTACGGAGTCATTCTTGTACATTACTTTTTAAATTAACACAATACATTTTAATGTGAGCAGGACAATGATAAATTTATCTGGACTTTAGATCTGGTTTAAGGTAACAGAGTTTTTAGAAATTTAAAAGTTTAATTTAAATTTAATCTAATTTAAAAGTGGACTAATCCTTTAAAGCATTTTAATGTCAATACTTTTTTTGTATATAAACTACTGAATGACATTTTAGTGGGTGTCTTCTGTAAATCATGTTATAAAGGCCATTATTTTTCGCTCAGAAAAACACATTCGAATGTACAGAAAAAAGACTAAATTTAAAGTTGTATTACACTTTAATTTTTTGAATGCTTGAAAATGTTTGTTTTTTTGGCCATAAAATACATGGAAAATGGAAGTTGGTTTGGTAACCAATACTGTTTGTTTACTAGAATGTATTATTTTGTGTGTCTGTGTGTGTGTTTGAGCAGAAGAATAAAAGTCATAAAGGTTTAGAACAACTTGAGGGCAAACAAATGATGACAGATTTTTAATTTCTGGGAAACTATCGCTTTAGCTCTAGGGTTAGGGTTAGTTACGGTCAGGGTTAGTCAGGGTGAGGGTTAGGGATAAACTATAATGCCGTGTTAAGGAGCGCTTGGACCCCAGCTTTCTCCCTCCTGACCTTCACGTTGAGGAATTCAGGGGAGTTTCTCTCCGACCCCGTCGGTTCTGTGCCGATATCAGAGAACCCAACAGAAACTCTACAAGTGTTCCAGGAATGCTGGAGTGGGCAGAGAGACGGATAGAGGGAGAGAAAGGAACGTACGATGAAGAAGGAGGAAAACATGCAGAAGACGCATACAAGAACAAGACAGCCTAACATGAAGAGACAGGCCTAGAAACATTAAGAAGAGTCAGAATACTAATTAATAATAATACAATGTTTGCCATGAGCTCATTGTGTCTCTGGCGCTGTGTAAACTTATCTTAGATTTATCATTAGTCTAGTATATATATATATATATATATATATATATATATATATATATATATATATATATATATATATATATATATATACATACACACACACACACACACACACATACATGATATTACACTGATGACTAAGTATACTTTGTTTTTATTACCAGAAACAGCTTATCTCTTGAATCAAAACCACTAACCTTCTCAAACGACACTGAGGAACTGAAACGTGTTTTTTTAAATACTCAAAATCATAATTGTATATGACTGAAGAACGTTCTGGTCCAGCTGACTGAATTGTTGATGTAATTTCATATACTCACTTTTCAGACTTGTTCTCCGGACTGGCGGTATCTGGCTAATTTAAGCGTGTTTTGTCAGTTTTCTGAGGGCAGATGGTCAGACATGAGCTTTAAAGCCCAGATCCCCTCAGAGAGCAAAGGATTACCACATTTACCCTCCAGCATCTTCACCGTTTCCTCCTAAAACAATCGTGACAGCTCTCCAAACACCGCGTTTCTGTGAAGTGTTCGCCACTGACTGAAGAGTTTACGCGTCTGACGGTTTAACGGTCGCAGTTTAAAAGCTTTTTAAAACTTTTGTGGCGCGATTTATAACTCGTATGCGTTACTTCGGTAAAGTTGGTTTTATATTCGCACATTCGGACATCCGTATTCAATAGCCTTGTTAATCACACTACATTGGACATTCAGTGGACATTCACAAGTAAATATGCCATTAAAACAATAGTTGCCTATTTTGATTGACTGTGAAAAATGTTGTAAGTTGACAATCGTTGGTTGTCAATATCATGTCGCTGCTTAAAATTCGCAAACATTCAATTTATTGCACATTTATTGGAAAGTCTGAATTTATCAGAAGTCCGAATGTGCGAATATAAAACCAACTTTACTTAATCGTATGCGTTCATGTACATCTGCGCTCGCATGACCGGTTCAAAAACACTACTCATAATAATTAACCACAGTCTTACAAAACTACACTGACACTTACCTGTTTTGCTTCAAAAACCGTCATATTCCATATTTTCTGCGTTTTCTTCAAATCTGAGCGTCAGAGAGTGAGTTACACACACAGAGCTGTTAATTCAGTGTAATCTACTGCGAGAGGAAACGAGGCGGGACTACAGATACAACAGACACGCCCCTTCATTTGCATGTGGCGCGGTCTCTTTACTCCCTGCGTCCAATCAAAACAGATGTGGCGGGTTATTTCTGATTTACCCTGTGGAATTGCTTTCCTTTTGTATTATATTTAAATAAAAATAATAATAATAATAATATATATATATATATATATATATATATATATATATATATATATATATATATATATATATATGTGTGTGTGTGTGTGTGGCGGGTTATTTCTGATGTACCCTGTGGAATTGCTTTCCTTTTGTATTATATTTAAATAAAAATAATAATAATGATAATAATAATTATATATATTTATACAACAGTTCTGTCTGGTTCTCGAATCTGATTGGCTGATGGCCATGCGATATTTCAGTGATAACAGCACTCCTACTGCCTTTTCACCGTTTGTATCACTCCGCTTGAAGTGACCGTCATGGCGGCCGATCAAATCAACCATAATTTTTACAAATACTACTTCTTGTACCACGAACTGTAGTTTTAATAGTTTTTAGGCGAGAATGTTGTTGTTTAGACCTGAAATATGTGACTCATATTTAATAACAGCGCCTATTTTACAATTTGTTTTGACGTTTTCGGAGATGCAAGCTCGAGTGCGTCAGCGGTCGTTCAGTGCTTCTGTAACCGCCGACAACAGCTTAATCTCGGCCAGTGCCTCAGGGATTTGCCGCTGGCTCTTATAGTGGTTAAACACGAGACATAATTCAATTTGAGTACATAGAACGGGCAATCTTTGGTCTTATTAATCTATTATTTGTTCCAGAGCAAGTCGAATTGTGCTATATTAAATTTGATAATAATAAACGTTACATTACATCCTTATATAGCATATTGGCTACAACTAGACGGGACATATCAGACTCTTCTCCGCTCTTCAAATACGTAAAACATTAAACTTTATAAACATATGGTTTTTGAGTAAAGAAAACGCTTTACAATTTTTTTTTTCCAAACATCAGATCTTTATTTACCTTTGCATTGCACAGAGGAGATGTCCAAACTGCGTGCGCACTTCATTCAGGAGGTGAGGCAGATTAATGAGGCTTGATTGACAGTTTGAGGATCCAATGGAGTTAGGAGGTTTTGTCACACGCTCTTTAAAATCCTTTTCATTCGTTAAATATTTGTAAAAACCCACATACAAGCGTAAATGGTGACCTATTTTTTTTTTTAATAACTAGTGCTTTATGTTTGACTGAACTGTACAATTGTGCTTATTTGTTGTTCTAAATATTATTGTTAATAAATATGATTTTATATAAATATGTCCATTAAGTAATATGGATTGAGTGAACATTACATTAATACGCCTTTAGATGGCGGCAACACTTTACAGGAGAATGAGTCAGTGAAGCACAAGAAACTTTTAAATTGAAAGGAACTTTTGCAAAAGGAAGTTGTTTTAGCGCTGTGGTGTAATGGATGTAAAAAAGGACAAATACAAAGATCGCTTTCCTCAGCTGACATTCAAACGGACTTGTATAAAGGATATAATATTATGGACATCGACTTGAAGAATGAATGTAATGCAATATACCAGACACAGGTAATAGCCTACTCTCTCTCTCTCTCTCTCTCTCTCTCTCTCTCTAATACTGTACAAAATTCAATGTGTTTCAATGAAGCGACTCAACGTTCCTAGTTCTAAAGTGACGTTTTAGAGTTAGTAACGGAGGCTTGGTCCAACTGTCAAATTGAGATTTGAATCCGTGGCGGAAGGAAGTAGTGCTGCACAAAAGACGGTTTTAAAGACACTCCGTTGTTGTTCTTATTTATTTACACACTCGTGCCGTCGAACTGTTGTATAAACGCAATATCACACTCGTAGCCGTGCGATATGGCTGTATATCAGCACGCTGTGATTCCGCTTTACAAAGATCAACACACACACTCAAACACACACACACACACACACACAGTGGTTAAATGCAGGACACTCGCAGAAGAAATCAGAGATTAATGCATCTGGATCTGTATTTACAGTCATGCAGATGGCAGGAGCTTCTCTTTTATCAAAGCATCTTATGGAGTATGTTAAAGTAGAACAATAGCATGTAAATTTCACTGTTTTCAATCAGAAATATGTGATTGTGTTCGGTTCTGCGGTCATACATGAAGTAATTTCTAAGCATTTGTGTAGAAATATATTACTTAATTAAAAGTCCTCATGATTCAGAAAACAAGCCACATATAATGTATTTCAACATAAAAA
Organism: Megalobrama amblycephala; assembly: GCF_018812025.1. NCBI lineage: Eukaryota > Metazoa > Chordata > Actinopteri > Cypriniformes > Xenocyprididae > Megalobrama > Megalobrama amblycephala. Next base: position 42,733,873 of record NC_063052.1, on the reverse strand, counting down.
CATAAATTCTCAGTCATGTTCAGCTCACTAGAACTTTAATGCATTATAATTGGGCCAAAAAGTGTCACATTATAATAATAATCCTTGTTGTAAAGGGAATATCCCTCCATCTGCTCTTTTCTTGATTTCTGCTGTTTTTCAGGGCAGATAAACATTGAGAGGAACTGCCTCCTCTTCCTGTCGCCTCATTCCCACGTCCTGCTTCAGTCCCATCGTGACCTTTGACCTGCAGATCTCGCTCTGTCCCTAAACACACACACACACAGTGGAGGAGGATGGTGTGTGTTGGACGCTGTGCGTGTTTTTTCTGGAAAATGTGCTGTTATTCCGAAGACACTTACAGACACAAACACGCAATCACAAACATGTGGAAAAATGCCTCTAGAGACACAGAGACCTTAGAGATTTATTTCAAATATCATCTCGGCCTGCGGCCTCGTGCCTACGGACGAATCACAGCGTGCTGATATACAGCCATATCGCACGGCTACTCGTGTGATATTGCTCATATATATATATATATATATATATATATATATATATATATATATATATATATATATATGTGTGTGTGTGTGTGTGTGTGTGTGCTGGGTTATTTCTGATTTACCCTGTGGAATTGCTTTCCTTTTGTATTATATTTAAATAATAATATATATATATATATATATATATATATTAAAAAAGAAAGCAATTCCACAGGGTAAATCAGAAATAACCCGCCACACACACACACACACACACACTGTGGAATTGCTTTTCTTTTTACTTTACAAAGATATGTTGATCTTTGTAAAGCTTCCGCTTTACAAAGATCAACACACACACTCAAACACACACACACACACACACACACACACACACAGTGGTTAAATGCAGGACACTCGCAGAAGAAATCAGAGATTAATGCATCTGGATCTGTATTTACAGTCATGCAGATGGCAGGAGCTTCTCTTTTATCAAAGCAGCTTATGGAGTATGTTGAAGTAGAACAATAGCATGTAAATTTTACTGTTTTCAATCAGAAATATGTGATTGTGTTCAGTTCTGCGGTCATACATGAAGTAATTTCTAAGCATTTGTGTAGAAATATATTACTTAAGCACAATTAAAAGTCCTCATGATTCAGAAATCAAGCCACATATAATGTATTTCAACATAAAAACATAAATTCTCAGTCATGCTCAGCTCACTAGAACTTTAATGCATTATAATTGGGCCAAAAAGTGTCACATTATAATAATAATCCTTGTTGTAAAGGGAACATCCCTCCATCTGCTCTTTTCTTGATTTCTGCTGTTTTTCAGGGCAGATAAACATTGAGAGGAACTGCCTCCTCTTCCTGTCGCCTCATTCCCACGTCCTGCTTCAGTCCCATCGTGACCTTTGACCTGCAGATCTTGCTCTGTCCCTAAACACACACACACAGTGGAGGAGGATGGTGTGTGTTGGACGCTGTGCGTGTTTTTTCTGGAAAATGTGCTGTTATTCCGAAGACATTTACAGACACAAACACGCAATCACAAACATGTGGAAAAATGCCTCTAGAGACACAGAGACCTTAGAGATTTATTTCAAATATCATCTCTGTCACATGATAATGTTACTTTATGCAAATGAGCAGGCAGTAACACACTGGTAGTGGCTATGATTGTCTTTGCATGTAAATGTGGCCATAAATGACTTAAAAATTTCAGAAGACAGTTTTTTTTAGTTTCAATATTTTTTTTTTTTTTGTGGACTGGAGAGGTTGAGTTCTGAAAGTAAAAGTATCTCAAAAGATAAAGGAAAATACGCTGCATCATTGTATCTTGTTATATACACACATTATAGATTATGCATGTTCATGTATTAATGCAGAAACATTTAAAGGGAATTGCTCCCTCTCGTGGCAGTGTAATAATAAAACACTTTGATCACAGTTTTGTGTTCTGCCCCCTACAGGACACAGCGCTGCACTGCAACTCTATTAATATTGTACATTTCATATACAGTGTAATTCACAAGGCTTTACATAAAAACAGAAAGATAATAAATAATATGTAACTAGGCCATTCCACCAAATGGGTGCAATTTCTGTTCCCAGGACATTATATGTATAAATATGCATGAAATTTAACTCTAAAATACATTTTATTATCAAGCAAAATGTCCTGAACATTACTCTAACTGCAAATTTAAAATATATAATTTAAAACATTATTTAAAACTAGTCAGAACACTAAAAAATAGCATCTGTTGCATGTCCCCGCTATATAAACCTAAACTTTATCATGAAATATAATCATTAAAATCTTTTAGAAATCTTATTATTTTTGCATTGTTGTGTTACTCCATATACAATCTATGTTAAACAAAAATAAATTTTTAGAGAAATCCATAATATATTATATAAAATACAGATTTTAGTCGTGTCCCCTGGTTTTCACTCAGTCCTGTTACCCTCACACATTTCCTCCTCTAAAAAACTTGGAATATGCCAAGTTCCAACAGGAAGTTGCATCATCTCGATCTTACACAAGCCATGAGGAGACGAAAAGTAAGTCCTTTCATTTTAATTTCTGTATATTTAATGAAATTGTAACTGTGACTGAGAAGGTCAATCTCAACATACTGTCCTGTTATCTAAATTATTTCTTTGATGTTATCTGTTTAGTTTAGAAAATATTAACTTCAGGTAAGTCACTAGTATTTGCTCAGTGTCCTCATGATATTAACATGTACGCCGTGTGGCCATATGTCATGTATTTGATTATTTTTTGCTTAAAACTCAATCCTGTTACTTTCAGTCCTGTTACTCATATGAAAAATATCAGGAGTGAGTAAAAGTAACAGGAGAGTCCTCTGTTTTGTTGATTTAATTGTGTGAATATTAGTTGATATAAAACTATTCACCTGTATCATGAGTTTTACAGTTGAAATGACTTAAATTACCATACTTGCAGGGATGTGACTTCATCTTTCGTCTTTGTCTTTCTTATCTTTTGTAGAAGATGGAGAGAGCACATACTTTGCAGGTGCCAGAAACACACACCCATAGCATGCTGCAAGGGAAGGAGTGAAACTCACCCTCTTTTCCCTCTTTTTTGTCTTTCCTTCCCTCTCTCTCTTTCTTCTCCTCTCTCTCCTTATTTCTATTTTCACCTCCTTCACTGTGAAGTACTATTATCACATACAACATCCCTTCAACACTTCAAAATCTCACTCACACAGGGCCATGTACACACTCTCTTTCTCACACACATAGACACACATATGGACACTCATTCCTGTTACTCAGTGTTCATTCCTGTTACTAAATTTATTTATTTATTGTTAAACCACTGTTTTCATCAGTTTTATTTGGTCCATCATTTATACAATTGTTAAATAAATTAAATTATTAAAAAACTGATATACTTGAGGCTTCTGTCTTCTTTTAAATAAAAAAAAAATGTTTTTAAAATTTTAAAATTAAAATACAACTCAATATAAAGTGATTCTTTCGTAACAAATATTAATTATTTGAACAAATAACCAGCCATTTCTTTAAAATAAACACTTTCTTGAGGTGAATACAAAGGAATTAATTGACATGCTTTTAAAACAGCACATGAGTTTTGGTAACAGGACTGAGAAAACATGTATCCATCTTCAGCTTTGAAACCTTGTAAAAAATTAAATAAAGTTGCCTGAGATTGACCAATACACATTTTGGATAGTTACATATGTGTAGTATTAGATTCAGTGTTAAAAAAAGATAAAAAATAAAATTTCATTTTGAAGAGTTTCAACGAGCAAATGTCACCAAATGGCCAAACTATACTTTGGGGGCAAATTTGCGCAATATATTCCTGTAACTGAGACAGTGGCACGTGGTAGTAGAAACACCATGGTTTCAAAACTTCGAATCATAATGCCTTGAATCAATGTAATGCAAGAGGGATGAAAGCGCCACCTGCTGGCAGAGAGTGACATTGCATTTTCATGAAAAGAAAAAGAAAATGTGCGTAAGTAAGTGACAGCTTCTAAATATTTTTTCTATCTTGCTAAAAGTCTTTGGGTCCTCCACTCTTCCCACAGAATTGTAGTTAGCAGTAATCTAGAGCATGTTTGAGCATGTTGTGCATAACTTCATGAGATTAAATAACCCATGCTAATAACCGGCTACCCTCAAACCGGTCTTTGTTTATTTATTTATTTTTTTGCCAACACGTAATCATAAAATCTTTAAATGTTTACTGCTCAAAACTAGTGAGGTATTAGTCTCTCTCATACCGGAACTGTTTATGAACTAGAGGACATGAGCTTGAGTTTTCTCACCAGACAAGATTGGCAACTTTAGCTGTCAGAATTGAAAGTATTTTCAGTTGTACCGTGCGCCATTTTACACCAGGGCGATTGATTAAGTCTGAAAAACCGAGTATCATTTAATATTTCTAGTTACCTCTGCAGGAATATACAGTTCATGATGGGAAACACAGACATGTTGGGAACCTGCTGAAACCTACTTTCTCATCAAGGTGAGTGAAGTTTAGACAGGTCAGCTGATTTTGAGAGACTTCCTCATTAAAGTAACAATGAAATGCCTTGTGAAATCCTAAACATCAAGTACTTAACGAAACATGATTTTCTTGAAATTATTATTATATTGAATTCTCTTTTTGGTAGACACATGCCCTATATGCTTAAATTACACTGAATTATCAGTAAAGATAGGAGGAGATATCCAACATTATAAAAGACACCACTAAAAAATAGTTAATCTTAAAATGGTGTAGTTTACATATTTATATGTCCAAAAAATGAGTGTTGTAAATTTTTTTGTACTTTAACATCTATGTTTAATTTTGTAATTTTTGCTTAGTGTCTCAAAATTAAATTAAATAATTATATAAATTATATAATTTCTGTGTAAATTAATGTAAGTAAATTAAGAGTTCTGTTTACAACCTACCTCACTACCAGGGTAAGATGGGGTATAATGACAGAAATATAAAACATTGACATAGTTTTCATATTTCAGTTACTAAAAAAATAATAGTATAATAGACAATGGAGGTTGTAAATTTTTTACGTTGGTAATGTTTTTGTGAACACTTTTTGGTTACATGTCTTAAACTTTGATAAATTTGATATACTTGTCAAAAACAAAGTGTGTTGTTGGGTGAGATTAACAAGAGAAGAGTAAAAAGTAAAAAGAGAATCTGCTAATTCAGATGATATTATTTCTGTCAATTCATTAACATGATTGCAAATCCAATGAAATGTTGGCAATTACTGATTACTAATCTGATTTGTTTTGTCTCCATAAACACATTCAAGAAAATAACACATTTTCTAATCAGATTTACCTGAGCAGCTCCATGAAGACTGAATGAATCATGGATGAGACACAAACATTCAGCCGTGGAGATTTTTCTCCAGGATGCAGGTACTTCAGTCTTCATATGATCTTAATGTTATAGAAGATACATTTACTGCACATAACAGTGTTGTGGGTGTTTGTCAGGGTTGGTTTAGTGATCTCTTGTCTTTATCATATTCTAGTGTGGGATATACAGTAGTTGGAGCCACTCAGAGTCTTTAAATACTGTCCAAAGACACACAGATAGTCAAGTCAGCTTTATTTATATAACTCTTTTAACAATGCAGAGTGTGTCAAAGCAGCTTTACAATGATAGCAGAAACATAATTTTGTCTGCACGGCAGCTCTAGAAGAAATTAGTGTCATTGTCCAGCTTTATTCATTATTGATTCATTTCCATTATAAAAATCATTAGGTATTCATTTAGTTCCTTTATACAGCAGCTCTGATTTTAACGTAAAATCAACCATATTAATTCTTGTCTCTACTCTGTTATCTCTGTTCTGTTGTCTGTATTCTATTAAAGTCAATTTGAGGGTGACAGATCAATCTCACCGGAGCCCAGCTGTGTGTCCGTGAAGAGTGACCGGTCTATGGGAGAGCCAATAAACTTTAAGGGAAAACACACATCAACTGATCTGAGGTACAACATTTTTCTTTAGACAGACAGAGAGACCACAGACACACACACAAATAATCCATGTATGGTAGAATTTGGCAAATACCCACTTATTATCTTATTAAGTTGTTTATTCATATCAGATACAATGCGTATGATACAAAGTTTACTTTCTTATCCCAGTTCACCAGCCACTTACGTTTATTTCGGGAAAAATGGATGAATTTATGTAATGTAAATCCGACAGATATCCTCTGTTTTATCAAATAACATGATCAATAAAGATGTTTAAACAAAACACATTCACTTCCACATATTTGACAATCGGAAAATATCATATAATTCATGATATAGTTAACAGGTTTGTGAATATTTTAAATAAAAAAAGGAAAAACAAAATACACACAATACCTGTAGCTTGGCTGCATGACGCGTCACCAAGGAATTAATTTAAAATAATGTTCTAAAAAAACAGGGTTTACCAAACGGGGGTTCACGAGGGAATTGCAAATTGATGACAAGCAATTAATTAAATTATAATTAAATCATTAAAAATCAAACAAATACTATTCAAATAAAAAAATCTAAATTTGGCAACAACATGTAATATTTTATTTCTTTATTCTGCATGTGACCATTCAGTTACAGAACTGAACACGTCTGCTCAATTCAAAGTGGGCTGAAGGAGAGTCGCACCTCACTTTACCCATTTCGCCTCACCTTTGACTGACAAGATGATGGAGGAAAATTTGGTTTCAAAGAGAAATGTAAAAGCGCCTAATTAAGCGAGTTTATGATTGATGGTACTGTTTTGTTTTTGTGCTTTTTATTAAGAATAATAATGAATTCATCATTAATGAACCCATCATTAAAATGCGTTCACGGGCGTTCATAACCATGCGTGTCCACTGGTGCGGTCGTGAGCATTTTACTTTCACTTTTGAATTAGTGATTCAAAAGCCCCTGTCTGTTAATTGACGGATCCCTCTCCGAACCCGCCTTTGAAAAGTGCTGAGCTTGGTTAAGTAACTACTGTTTAAGGTCAATTAAGACAAAGCTGCACTCTCTGGCAGAATTTACAAAGGACTCACATACCCTACAGTTTTGACAATCTGCTCATCTTAGTAGATGAATGTTCAGACTGCATTGTTCTAGCAGTACAGTGTGTGTTCACCTGTCACAATATGAGTGACTGTGAGTCTTCTGACTTGAGTCTGTGTCTCCAGCACTTTAAGATTATTAGCATTACTTTTATTTGGTCTATCTGACCATTTCATTTTTCAGTTATAATGTCTTTTACTGTTGTGACAAATATTTTTACATTGGTATTGCCATAGCATTTGCAGTGCTGAATGAATGCAAAATATAAACAGTGCAAAGCAATAAATTAGGGCAAAAAAAAAAAGTATCATAGCTGTATAGAATAAAATTACAACTTGTGGACATTTTCAATAATGAAATGGTTATTCAGACTTATTTAAAACTGAAAAAATATACATTCCATACATTGTCTTTATTATATTAATGACAGCTTTACATAAAATCAATTATATGAGTGTTCTCTATTATCTCTATTCTGTTGTCTCTATTTTATTAAAGTCGATTTGAGGGTGACAGATCAATCAAACCGGAGCCCAGCTGTATGCCCATGAAGAGTGACTGGTCTATGGACAAACCAGTAAACATCGAGGGAAAACACACATCAACTAATCTGAGGTACAATATTTCATAGATAGACAGACAGAAAGACAGGAAAAAAGTTCTTATTCATTCATGAGTTTCTTTCAGCAGACAAATAAATCAAAATGAACATATTTGTCCAGGGATTTCTGGTTGAAGTGATGCAGAATGACTGCATATGAATCCTTGTCTCTGTTTTCTCTACTCAGTTGTATAGTCTCTGTTCTGTCCATGTTTGTACATAATAATTAAACAGTCTATAGACACTTGAGGAACATTTAGGGGCAGACACATGTCATCTAATCTGAGGCACAACATTTTGACATAAAGTTAATTTACTATAACTTTTACTTCTTTAATCTATGTTGTATTCTAATAATTTATTCTTTCAGTCATGATTCTAAACTGGTCCAAAGCACATTTAAATCAAATCTGCTGAAGAAGTTTCAGTGTCTGTATGAAGGAACAGCGAAGCAGGGAAACCCAACACTCCTGAATGAGATCTACACAGAGCTCTACATCACAGAGAGTGAAAGTGGAGAGATCAATAATGAGCATGAGGTGAGACAGATTGAGACACAATCCAGGAGAGCAGCAACAGAGGACACACCGATCAAATGCAATGACATCTTTAGACCTTTACCTGGACAAGACAAACCCATCAGAACTGTGCTGACAAAGGGAGTCGCTGGCATTGGAAAAACAGTCTCTGTGCAGAAGTTCATTGTGGACTGGGCTGAAGGGCAAGAGAATCAGGACATCCAGCTCATATTTCCACTTCCTTTCAGAGAGCTCAACTTGATAAAGGGCAAAACACTCAGTCTTTCAGATCTTCTTCATCTCTTTTTCCCTGAAACAATAGAAATGGAAATATCCAGTGAAGAACAGAAAGTGTTGTTCATCTTTGATGGTCTGGATGAGTGTCGTCTGTCTTTGGATTTTCAGAGCAATGTGATTTTGTGTGATGTGACTGAATCAGCCTCAGTGGATGTGCTGCTGATGAACCTCATTGTGGGGAATCTGCTTCCCTCTGCTCTCATCTGGATCACCTCCAGACCCGCAGCAGCTGATTTCATCCCTTCTGAGTGTGTCCATCGAGTGACAGAGGTACGAGGCTTCAATGAGCCACAGAAGGAGGAATACTTCAGGAAGAGAATCAGTGATCAGAGTCTGGCCAATAAAATCATCACACACCTGAAGTCATCAAGGAGCCTCTACATCATGTGCCACATCCCAGTGTTCTGCTGGATCTCAGCCACTGTTCTAGAGAAGATGTTGAGTGAAGCAGAGAGTGGAGAGATTCCCAAGACTCTCACTCAAATGTACACACACTTCCTGATCATTCAGACCAACATCAAACAAGAAAAGGACTATGAGAAGAAAGATGAAGACATGATTCTCAAACTGGGGAAACTGGCTTTTCAGCAGCTTGTGAAAGGCAACCTGATCTTCTATGAGGAAGACCTGAGAGAGTGTGGCATTGATGTGACAGAAGCATCAGTGTACTCAGGATTGTGCACTCAGATCTTCAGAGAGGAGTTTGGCTTGTATCAGGGGAAAGCCTTCTGCTTTGTTCATCTGAGCATCCAGGAACATCTAGCAGCTTTATATGCACACATTTACTTTATAAAGAAGAACAGAAATGTGTTTGAACAAATCACCAAACCAAGTCTGTTGTCTAAGGTTTTAAACGGGAAGAAATGTCATTTAATATCTGAGATTCATCAGACAGCTGTGGAAGAGACTTTACAGAGTAAGAATGGAAATCTGGATCTTTTCCTGCGTTTCCTTCTGGGTCTCTCATTGGAGTCCAATCAAACTCTCTTACAAGAACTACTGACACAGACAGGAAGCTGCTCCTACACCAAAGAGGATACAGTTCAGTACATCAAACTGAAGATCAGCGAGAATCGCTCTCCAGAGAGATTCATCAATCTGTTCCACTGTCTGAATGAACTGGGTGATGATTCATTGGTGCAGGAGATCCAAGATTATCTGACATCCGGAAAAATAAGAGAAACCAAACTCTCATCTTCACAGTGGTCAGCTCTGGTTTATGTGCTGCTGACATCAGAGCAGAAGATGGATGTTTTTGATCTAAAAAGGTTTATTGGAGCACAAAATACAGCAGATGAAGTTCTTCAGAAGTTGCTGCCTGTGGTTAAAGAATCCAGATCAGTAAAGTAAGTCACACTGACAACAATCACTACACTGATAAAACATGATCACATTTATGGTTTTAGCGTGTGTTTTCTAACCAAAGCAACACAAAGGGGAAGTTTTCTCATAATCCCATCACTGGTAGTGAGCAGGAGAGTGTTTAAGACACACTTACTAAAGCAGCTGAGGAGGTTTTTGTGTGTTTGTGTGAGAGCTGATGATTGTAGAGGTCAGTGTGTGAGACGTGATGAAGGATAGAATGTGATGGATCAAAACTGACAGCAAACAGCAACAGTGACTTTAACAGTGTAATTTTCTATATATTGATGCTGAATGATTAGGACTGTTTTACTGCCTCTATAAATCACATTTTTAGTGCACAACTTTTATTCTATAATTGCATATGGTATCAGTTCACCATGCTTCTTTAATCTTTACAGGTCAAGTTTTTGTGGTGTCAGAGATGAAGGTTGTGCTGCTCTGGCTTCAGCTCTGAGATCAAACCCCTCACACCTGAGAATACTTGATCTGTCATGGAATAAACTAGGAGACTCAGGAGTGAATCTGCTCTCTGGTGGACTGAAGGATCCTCACTGTAACCTGGAGATACTGTGGTAAGATTATGTAAATGTGTCAACATCCAATTTCTTCATATGGTCAATAATTAACAAAATAAACAAAAACTAAACAAGACTAAAAATTGTCCTGATAATTTTGTTGTTTAATCTTCAATAAATTATTTCCAAAGTTTTTTGACAGTTTTTACTTAATAATACTTATATGTGATGGATAAACCGTGGCTAGCTGTGCATTCAGGGTGATACAAGAAACTCAGAACTTCTCTGACTCAGCACCCATCCCAACCACACCATCATCCATGCAAAGATAAGGTATATTATAAGACTTGGGTTGGGCAATGTCCAATTTTAAATTTAAATTTTACATTTTATTTTAATTTAAATACTTTTAATTAAACAAGCACCATTCAATATAATTATTATTCATTTTTATTTTAATATATCTCTTTACATAAATATTATTTTCTACTTAAAACCTATAATTTTGTTATTTTACTTTATTACTTTATTTATTTTATTTCCCAAATAATGACTCATCCGGGCTTTCAAGTTGCACTTAAGGGGGGAAAAAAAGTAGCTTTCTTCCACTTAAAAAGATTTGTGCACTTTTAAGCACTTTTTGTTTTAATATGTCTCTTTACATTATTTTTTTTTTTACTTAAAACCTATAATTTTGTTATTTTACTAACCCAACTAATGACTCATCTGCACTTTCCAATAGGTTGCACATTAGGGGAAAGGAGGGGGGGGGAAGTAGCTTCCTTCTACTTAAGAAGAGTTGTGCACTTTTTATTTCAATATATTTCTTTACATAAATACTATTTTCTACTTGGCCGAGGAAAATTGTCTTTAAAGATATTTATCAACCAGACAAAAGTTAATTGACGTTCGCTGAATTCTGGGTTTATATGGAGTATAGCCACAGAGCTATGTAATAATGAGCACGATCAAAAGGCTACTAATAATTCATTAATATGGGCTTTTTTCTTGTACAAAATTAAATATTTTAAGTTAATTGTACAGTATTAGACATGTAAAAAAGACAAGATTCTAACAATGTCAAGATCAAATGTCTGACACGGTATTTTCACAAACTAACACACGTCACGTCTCTGGCATAGACTACAGTATTTAAAATAACACGTATGCATTAGTTAGCTCGCCGGAGCTCGCCGCTGGCTCTCATTGAAAATGAATGACTTCCTGTCACTTAGATGCTGTGAACACATGGTTACAGTCTATGGTGTCGATCCGCAAGACTCGCAGCGGAGCGGGAGGGGGGGCGGGGGCATGTCATCACAATGGTGTTTCTCCATCGTGATGTCGGTCAGCCTAAATGTCGGTACATGTAAATGTAAAAGAAAAAAAAAAAACTTGGTCCGTAACCAATGGGCACCACTTTGCATAATTCTTCAGAAAATAAATTAAAACACTGCTTATTATCAATAAAAGCTTTGCTTGACGGACACAAATTACATAAACTAATAAATGCCAGAGCCAAAGTCACAATGCCAAATGCACCTGTTGCCATATTAGCCAGGATAGAAGTTACCTAAATAACAACTTAAAGTCTAAACAATAATCAGGTTATGGGTAGTGGGTAGTTATCTAGAGCCAATAATGTCAGAATAAGTCTGAATAAAATAAATGTAACAATTCATTATTAGTCAGGTAAACATATATCATGCCAATTACATAATCAGGCAGTTCAGATATAATCACAAAACATCACATTTACAGACATAAGTCTAAGAGTAAAATATGCATACCTGACATCAGTATGATTCATAGTGCTGAGCGTATGGAACTGCATTTCTCCTGGACAGGAGAGAAAGAAGCTTTCCCACATCTTCACTCTGTGGGGTGTGGAGACAGATGCCTGTGTGTGTTTGTTTTATCTGTATCTTAGGAGATCAAAGTATCTGAGCTTCTCCAAGCCTTATACCTGCTATTGAATGTGTGATTTCTGTAATCCTATGAGATCAATACAAACAAGGCTTGACATTAACACCCGCCAAATGCGGGTGGATTTCAGTTGTGCCGGGTAAGACAGCCACTCCTTCTAGCCACATTGGCGGGTTGAATATAATTTTATATTTTGCATTGTTATTGGCTTTTCAGTAGACAGGTCATAGCAGCGAACACACTGAGTGTCATGTCTTGTTTTGGTGTTGTTTCATGTTCACTTTTCATGGTTTATGTTATAGTTATGCTTTTTCATTGCTTTGGTTGTTTTCCTTGTTTGGCATGTGCTTTTGAGTCATGTGATTTCCCATTGCCCTCATGTGATCATGTCATGTGTTTCCCCTGTCTCATGTGTCATGTTCTCATTAGGCTTGTTCGAGATGCATTGGTGCTGCGCAGACCGATCGGTGTATGACATCAAAGTACCGCGAGAGCGATTCAAAAGCATAAGAAATCATTTGCTCTCCAAATGCTCTCGCAGTAGTTTAATGTCATACGCCGATCGGTCTGCGCAGCGCTGATGCATCTCGAACAAGCCTATAGGTTGTCATTGTCATGTGTTTTCAGTTCTGTCCTATCATTGGTTCTTTGTCTTGATTGTTCATAGGTGTTCCTTGTTTGTCACTAGTCTCTTTGTATAAATAGCCCTCATGTTTCATTGTTCTCTTGTCTAGCTTTGTCCGTGTAACCCGCTAATGGTCAGTGTCAGTGTCAGTAGTCAAGTCAAGTCTTTGTTTTTGTTCTTGTTTTGGGATATTGTTAATAAACTGCACTTGGGTTCTAACTACACTTGCCTCCAGTGGATCCTTCAGTTACACTGAGATGATCATGCTAAATTTCTGACACTGTCAGAACATTATCGCAGGCTGTCATTGGTCACAAGACTGTGACAATGGGCATCTTTGAAACTCTTTCACTGTATGACGTAGGGCTACTGTTTAGGAGCCACAACCATGTCAGTCGCTAACATGCCCTTTGAGGCCAGGGGAGTGAGGTTTACACGCACAGCTAGCTAGTTCCTTACGTTACACTCACCCCCTCTAAACTTCATTACCATCCGGGCCACGGCAGCAAATGTAACTGGTCCTGGCGGTGGCTTCACATACAAAAACCATCTGGCGGTACACTTGAAGTTTATAGGGTTAATGTTTTAATTTAATTAATTTTATTATATTTAATTATATTATTCATCTGTATAGTATCTTTATTCTGTTCATTTCTATTTAGGGATGTCAATTTACACAAATTCCCATGATCGACTGGCGTTTAAATTAACGAACAAATAATACAGTGAATAATAAATTAGCCAACAGCATGACAGGGTGTGCAAATGCTGCTCAAAACACCATGTTCCTTACCAAATGAATGAGAAGTGTTTTAATGTAAATAAAGGGATAGTAGGATTGTAAAATTAGTTAATGTGATTGATAATTTATTAAATTACTTATTTAATAATCGAATATAATGACTGATACAACATGTCACAAACACCAGAATAAATCAGCCCTGGCACTGTAGCCACATCAGCCCACATTACCACGCACACACATTACCATAGACACACAATACCACGGACACACATTACCACGCCCACACATTACCACGGACATGCGCATTCCCACGTGAAAAAGTACACTTCCATAATTTACTTAAAGTATTATTTTCACACACAAATTTTGTACTTTTATATACTAAAAATTGTTTTTTAGTACTTCTTAAGATAATGCTAAGAACATCTTAGTGTACTCAACTGTGCTATTTTGAGACACCATTTAGTTACCACTTGTAGTACACTTGAACCCATAACACTACAAATACATAAGATAGTATGTTAAAAGCACATTTAGTTCTAATTCATGGTGTCTCAAAATAGCACAGTTGAGTACACTTAGATGTTCTTAAGATTATCTTAAGTACAAAGAAGAATTTTATTAAAAAATACTATGGAAGTACTATGGAAGTACAAAATTAAGAACAATCTATTAAGTACAAAATTAGTGTGCGAAAATAGAGCACTTTATGTTCATTATAGAAGTGTACTTTTTGGGTTGCTATACATTTTGACGTGTTTTTGACTATATTGCAAGTCTGTTTATGGTGAATCCCACCGTATCTTCTGATATTTCAGTCATGTAATTCAGTAACAGGCTAGCTAACACTTGTGACCAATTATCACGAAGCAATGACATTTTAAAATATACAGGGTTATACACAAAACTTACAACTGTTTAATACAAAAACAAAACAAAACAAAAAAACACTGGAGCAAAGTATTGTGAATTACTTGAAAATGACTAGCTGTATTTTCAGTTTTTTTCTCACCTCTACAGCACTATCCTCCGCTGCAGCAGCCGAATTTAATCCCTTTGAAAAGAGTTTGGTTAATTTTAGGCATTGGCAGCGTCGGACATGAGCCTTTTTTTTTTGCATTCTTAAACATTTTAAACAAAACCCATCCTGTTGCGCTGTTGGCCTGTAAAAACTAATATATATATATATATATTCCTTCAGTTCCTTCAAACTTCTGTCTCACTGCTACATTTTGTTGGGTTATGGGTTTTTTCCTCCAAACTGCCTCATTTCAGAAAAATAGTACAGTGGAGGGCGGGTCGATTATAAACATCTCTTACGTTTCTCACGCAGTCAGCGAACAGTCATGCTGCAGTTTTAGGAGAAAGAGTAAATACTTTGGACAATGCTTAAATCAGGCTGGACCTGTTAATGGTGCCGTGGATCAAGTCTCTCTTTCTGATTGTGAAGTTCCTGTTTATCTGAGCTGTAGAACTTGAAGAGAGAGACTAAACAGTGTCATTGTTCTCTACAGGTTGCGTTATTGTGGTGTTAAAGATAAAGGTTGTGCTGCTCTGGCTTCAGCTCTGAGATCAAACCCCTCCTCACACCTGAGAGAACTGGATCTGACTGGAAATAACCTAGATGCATCCAAAGGATATATGTTCTTTGATCTGAAGATGGATCTACATTACAAACTGGAGGTGAATGGGTGAGTAGTGATGGTTAAAACTTTAACGAAAGTTAATTTAGTTTCTTCATCTTAAGTTAATTCCCTGCTAATGGTGTCTTGCACACTATAAACGTTTAATAAGAGTTTCTTTTTATTTCAAAACATCTTTTGCTTTTATCATTGTCTTTTTATACATAAATTATGTATTTTGAGAGATTGTCAATTGCATTAGAAGATAGTGGTAAATATTTTTTCATACAGTCATACAGGATTATAGATAAGGGTCAAGGGTCATCATTCATGGTGATTTGGATGCAAAATCAAAATCTTAATGTTTAACAACAGCTTTAAAATTCATGTATCACAGTTTTATTTTATAATCTCTCACTTAATAGTCTAAGTAGTTTTGTTTAGTTCTAAAGTGGATAATGAAATAATGTTGTGCACATTTGACTGTCTGTGTTTTATTTACAGGTTAACAAGAATCACTATCAAACCTGATAATTTATTCAATCATTTATCCAAAGTCAAACATACTTCTACTGATTCTTCTGATCAGTGTTTCAAACCTAAGTAGCGTTTGATGATAATCAACAAACTGCTGTTTCCTGCAGGTAATTTCTGGATGTCTGTAAACTACCGCTGTCTACAATGTCAGAAGCTTTTGTATATAGTTTTAAGACAAGCCATTCTATTGAGCCTCTAAACACACAAAATGAGACAAGATAAACACATTTAATTTAAAAAGAGAAACATGAGTATGTTACTAGAAAACTTACTAGAAATGTTTATGGTCTGTAATATGTATGTATTATAGATGTCTTTATAACATACACACATATTAAGAACATCTTGATCTCCAGTGAATTTAGACTTTTAAATGCTTGTCAATATTTGATAAGAAGGTAGACTGTTATGGAGTCAATTTAAAACATTTAAAGCATCATTTGCAGCGCTTTTTTGTTCTGCGTTTCAGTAAAGTGTGTGGTCGTGATACCGTTTTCCCTTTGCGCTTCACTTTTCTGTGCATTTCTCTTTATTTCATTGTTTTGACCTGGGGTGTCTTCAGCGGGCCTGGTCACACCTCCCTCGAGTGACGTCATCTGCTTGAGATGCAGATCAGCACAGATGAAGGCACCATGGCTGAGAGAAATGCGGGTGGATTGTTTCCTTGTTTCACTTTTACTTGCATTATAATGTGCATGATTTTATTGTGTTGACTAAATGTCTATTAAAATCTTTTGCTTAAGTTAGAGATCGTGTTAAAGTGGTGTTTATGATTAGCCATATAGACTATGCCTAACCGGTTTGATTAGAAAAAATAACGGTTAATAACAGTTTTTTTTTTTTTTTTTTTTTTACTTTTTTGTTTTTGCATGTAGCCTACTTAATAATAATAATAATAATATGTACAGCATTTTATTAATTAAAAAATAAATATGTACTCCACAGCAAAACCTCTAAAGTTAACAGTAGGCCTATTCAGGCTATATAAACGTCAAGCACGAATTTAACACATTAAAAAACATTTCTTTTTTAACAACCTATATTTGTCACTTGTCTGTCTGTTTTTCACTTTGTTCGGTTTGTCACATGTTCTCCTTAGACAATAAAAAAAACCTATTTCTGTTTTTCCCCTTATTTTACCTCTGTTTATGCATGTTAAAGCTGGCATTGTATACTATGAATATGGTGATCTGTGACAAATCGCTTATGTTCCTCATCTGTAAATCACTTTAGATAAAAGCATCTACTAAATTAATGTAAATGTAAATCTACCCAGAGATGCTCAATAATATTCAAGTCTGAGGACTATGATGGACATTCATAAACTTTTGTTTTTTGAGAAGGTTCATGATGGATTTTAAAGTATGTTTGGCGTATGAATTCCTCAACCTCTCTTCAGATTCAGTTTCTTCACTGACTGTGGGATATTAACTTCCAGAGTTTGTTGGTGTTTAGTAGAATCCGTTCTTCTCTCTCCCTTTACACTGACAGCGACACAAACCCAGAAGCATAACCAAGATCCACTGCCATGTTTAGATGTTCTTTTCTTCACATTCTTCTCCCTTTTTTTCTCCAAACATACTTTTGGAGATTGTAGCCAACAAGTTCAGTTTTAACTTCATCAGACCACAATACTTCACTCCAAAAAGACTGGCTTATCTAAGTGTTTTTTACAGACCTCAGACATTGGGTTTTGTGATGAGATCCCAGGTCAGGTTTCTTTCTGATGAGCCTTACATGCAGATCATGTTTGTGTGATCAGTACCGGAGCAGCACGACTCCTGTGCCAGTTCAGTCTGCTTGCGGGTCTTTAACAGTGATTTGGGCCTTTTGTTTTGTGATCCTGACCAGGACAAGCAGTACTAGTGAAAAGTTTTCTTGTTGATGTTTCTTAATGATGTTTCAGTGGAGTTTGCTACCAGGAACATGGGGTTTGTGTGGTCCATGTTATTATAGCAATGTTCTCTAAATGTATACTGAGAGCAAATAAATAGCTTTGATTTTTCTCAACTACTCTATGTTATTAAATACAGGAAAAGTAAATGGGAAAAAATATGATCATTTTAGATTTTTAGCTGGATTTCACTGTCCTATATGCTCAGAGTTTGTTTGTTCATTTTCCCATGTGTTTCTCCAAACCTAGAATCCATTATTACAGTATCCCAGGTTTAAAAAGTACATTTCTTTAATATACTTAAAGTGCTCTATTTTCAAGCAATAATTTTGTACTTAATATACTAAAAATGTTTCTTTAGTACAACTTCAGATCATCAAAAGAACATCTAAGTGTACTCAACTGTGCTATTTTGAGACATTTAAAAAAAATATAGAGCTACCACTTGTAGTACACTATGGGTTGAAATGTACTATAAGTGATATCAAAAACATTTTTTAAATACAAAATACAGAGATAGTATATTAAAAGCACATTTTAGTTCCTATTTCATGGTATCTCAAAATAGCACTACACTTAGTACACTTAGATGTTCTTAAGATGATCTTAAGAAGTACTAAAGAAATTTTTGTTGTATATTAAGTACATAATTATTGCATGAAAATAGAGCACTTTAAGTATATTATAGAAATGTACTTTTTTTCACCAGGGAAGAACAACTGGCACTATCACATACTGACCGCAGGTCTCTCTCTTTCTGTCCAGTTAGCTCAATCTTGACCTCTCAAACTGAGTTGAAGCTGCTGAAAAATATCTGAGTGAAACATAATTTTTCTTTAATGCTGAACTGGCTGTCAGCTGAAGTGTTTCTGTCCTCCACTATCCATTTTAATGCTGATGTGTTTTGTTGTAGAACAGCGCCCCCATGTGACATCAGCTGACTACTGCTGCTCTGAGCTTCTCTGATGCTGATAGTGATGTTGGAATGTTTTCTCTTTCTGTATGATGTTTTGTCCCAGGGCTTGATATGCCTGGATGACATGGTTCAGAGGACACTATCGCTTGACTGCACTGTCTCTATGTCGTGTTGAAAATACCTCACAGTTTACGATAAAAACAGCTCAGATTGGGACAGAGTAATTTCTAAATTTATCTGGAATAGTAAAAAACACATATTAAATTTAAAACTTTACAATTACCAAAAGAAAAAGGGGGAAGGTATCTACCATGCCTGCAAAATTACTGTATTGCTGCCCAATTAATAAATTTATTTTGTTGGTTTGATATGAGATATACTGCTAAATAGAAACAATTGGATATCTTGCAAACCCCAATCCCTATTCAGTCACTTCTAGGAGATAACAAATTAAAGAGATATGTGAAGAAAGAGGATTTTTACAAGTTAGACATTATTTTGATACAACAATTAGAAGAGCAATAAATGATAAATGATAAATATATACATTAAAGCTTATAATACAAATGGCAGTAAAAAATGATTAATATCTGGTATACATACTTGTATCCAAGATATTAAAGGTCACTCAACTAATTATATTAAAAAAGTGGGAAAAGGAATTGCAGATTTCTATCCCAGAAGAAGAATGGCTTAATTTGTGGCATTCACAGTGTGTGACTGACTAGTTATACATTTATACGTTTACATTATACGTTTCTTTATCACGCCCAAAGTAAAAGCCAAACAAAAAGTCCCAATGCCAATGCACACCAATGTGCATTGGCTCATTTAGTTTACACTCAAAGGTGATTGGCCTCTCAGATCGTAATTCCTCAGTTCTGAAGTAATGCTGAACGTGACTGACTGAAAGAGAACTATAGTTTTATGTCTGAAAAAATAAGTCAGTGTGCTACAAAAAACAAAGAACTTCTGTATATTTATTAATGTAATGTTATTATTAACATTTTATTTGTAATTAGTAAATACTCAAATCTCTGCATCCGAAATAATCTTATTTGTGCATAATTAATATTCATGTTATTAAAAATCTCATAAAGCCATCACTAGTCTCTCTCTCATAACCAAACTGTTTATGAACTGGATGTGTGTTTTCTTTTCAAACAAGTTTGACAACTTTTGCCTCCAGAAGTGAAAGTATTTTTAGTCTTTTACTGTGTGCCATTTTACATCAGGACTTTACCTCAGAAAAAACATGCATCAAATTGTTTAATAGTAATATTTCTAGTTTCCCCCACGGGAATGTACATTGTGGGAAAGCACTTGATGAGAAACCATGAACATGTCGGGAACCTGAAACCTAACATTTTAATCCAGGTGAGTGAACTTCAGTCAGGTGAGCTGCTTTACTTCCTTATTAACTTAAGAAACCATGAAACACTTTCTTGAATCATTTTAAAAAAAAAACTTAAACATGAAGTACTTCAAGAAACATGAATTTCTCAATCTTATTGATGTTTAAGGAGGGGTTGGACATACACTGTAGGTCAATAATTAAAAATATATGAAGTTGTTTAATTACCGGTATAAATTGGTGAATGTTACTTGTAATCCTTGCCCACACTACATCACGAGTGGGGATACACATGATATATGTGTTGTCAGCTTCCATTACGGACACTCTTCTCCCACCTGGTGCTCTTTGAGGAGGGCGCTTAGGCTTGTGTTCCTTGGATCGCAAATGGATCTAACAGGGCTTAGAGATGGGCCTCGCCTTATCTCTGCCCTCACCAGCTTGATCCTGTGCCTGTCTCAGTGTTTGGAAGTGTGCACTGTGTTATTCTGATTCCTTTAATATTATCCCAGATTCTCCTACACCTGTTGATCTTGTTGATATGAGCCACACCCTGCTTCAATAGGAAATGCAACTTTTCTAGGCTACTTATATCTAGGTCTTCTGCTTATAAAGAATAATAATGACAACACAACTGAGATTTAAGAGGAAAAAACGTTTATTGAAATAAGTGATTTATAAGTAATAATAATGACAACACAACTTTGATTTGAAGATAAACAGAAGTTAGCTGTTTATGAGGTACAGCTATCATAAAGAGATACCTTGGAGGAAGAAACATGTTCAATGACATGTTTGTGTGTAAACAAGTGAAAAGAAGTTAGCCTTTTATGAAGTACAGCTGTTATGATAACTTGTATATATAGATATATAGATAACTTGTTTATGGGTAAACAGTGAAACAAAATGTTTGATAACTGTTTATGTAAACAAAAAGGTTGATATCTGTTTATGTAAACAAAAAGGTTGATAACTGTTCATGTAAACAAAAAGGTTGATAACTGTTTATGTAAACAAAAAGGTTGATATCTGTTCATGTAAACAAAAAAGGTTGATATCTGTTTATGTAAATGAAAAGATGTGATCACATCAAAAGAATGTAGAAAAAAAAGAGCCCAATAGCATATATATTAACCACTGAAGAATGACAGACAACTGGTATTGTAACGTCTTTATTAAAGCATATATTAACCACTGAAGAATGACAGACAACTGTTATTGTAACGTCTTTATTAAAGCATATATTAACCATTAAAGAATGACAGACAACTGGTATTGTAACATCTTTATTAAGGCATGTATTAAATACTAAAGAATGACAGACAACTGGTATTGTAATGCCTTTATTAAAGCATGTATTAATCACTTATGAAAGAATACAAAACAACTGGAAATGCATTTGTTAGTAACATGTTAGTAGATTAGAAAGGAAATAACATGTATTAGAAAGAAAGGCAATCTTACCGTTGAAGGATGTCTTGATCAGAAGCGCAGGATGCAGCAGAAGAGAAGAGTCCAGAACAAAGAGACGAGCCTCTATATATAGACATTTGAGGGGAATTCCCAAGAAGATGACATCAAGTGGTCAGATAGTCTATAAAAGGCTGGACCATGAAGAGAGCATGAGGGGCTGCTTCACACCTGAGGCTGTACCTCCGACACCAGAACCAGCTGATGATGCCTCCATCGCTGATATTGCCTTGACTGAAGAACTTTTTAATACTTATACTTTATTTAATTACTTGTATAGAATGATAGTAGAATATATGTAATGTTAGTAGTATTAGTGTAATAAATAAATGAACTTATAACTTTATAACTAAACTCGGCCTCATGTGGCATTAATTTAAGTCGTTGAACCTGAACAGACCACGGAGAAGTCTTCTGTCTGATTGTAAGTATTTTTAAAATGCTTATAATTTAGGTCAGATTTGACTTTCTTACCTAACCTGAGAATAATAAAAATAAGGTAAAGGTGCTTAGAGACGCATCGCAAAACAATCTGTACCAGTTAAAAGCGAGCTGTCTGCTTCTCTCCGTTCAGTCTTCACCCTCTGCTTAGCGTGCATGATTACCCATCACTCTAAAAGGACAGTATTTTTTTTCTTTCTCCTTCTGTTCATTTGCACAGCATTTTACTGCTCAACTTACCTGCTATTCTGCTGCTGACTATTAATGAAATAAACTGTTGACACTTACCATCTCCCCATCTTGATGTAAGCAAGATGTAAGCAACACAGCTACAACTAATAAAATTGATAATGGATTTGTTAGATTTACAGTATGTGAATAATCAAGCATTAACAATAGTCAATCATATAGGAGGCACCCAGGGGCTCCAAAAATAAAATTCTGCTTAAGGCCTCATAAAGGCTTGGGCCGGCCCTGTTTGTCATGTCAACCGCGTCTTACATCCCATCACACCATTGGATTGGTTTGGCTTCCCTAATGACAGAATGACACAGAGTGTTCCCACAGCATCATTTCTCAATGCAGCATCTCATTCCCTCTTCAGGGAATCCAGGATACAGTCCTAAACGAGGTGTTATTTCGTGAATCAAATTTACTGAAATATGTTTTATAAAATTTTATAAAATCCCCTATCAGGAAGCAGCCATATCACCCCGGTTGCCCACTGAAGCTAAGCAGGGCTGAGTCTGGTTAATACCTGAATGGGAGACCTTCTGGAAAACTAGGTTGCTGCTGGAAGAGGTGTTAGTGAGGCCAGCAGGGAGTGCTCACCCTGTGGTCTGTGTGAGTCCTAACACCCCAGTATAGTGATGGGGACACTATACTGTCAAAAAGCACTGTCCTTCGGATGAGACATTAAACCGGTGTCCTGACCCTTCATCTAAAAATACTTTTTTTAATTTCAGTGTTTCTGACTGGGTGAACCATAAAGGACAAAGACACTTGAGATTGAGATCAATGGAGATTTTTCTCCAGGATTCAGGTACATCAAACTTTTATTTTAATGTTATAGAAATACATTGTATGTCACATAACAGTGTTTGCCATTTTAGTGATTTTCTCTCTTGCTCTCCTCTATTCTATTGTCTGTATTCAATTTGTCAATTCCAGAGGCAGATCAATCTCACCACAGTCCAGCTGTGTGTCCATAAAGAGTGACCGGACTATGATAGAGCCAGTGACATTCAAGGGAAAACACTCTGAGGTACAACATTGTTTGTACTGAGACAGAGAGACCACAGACACACACAAATAATGCATGTATGCCAGAATTTGGCAAGTATCCCCTTATTAACAAAATGCAGAATAGGCGATTAAGCACAGGATCAGGTCTCTTCTCACACCTGAACTTCAGTCCTGATGTTTCACTAACATCTACTGACCCCCAAATCACTGATAATCTGGACCAGAACAATACTGTAACACTCAACCAAACCAGATGTAACCGAATGATAGCACAAGCTAAACACATGTGAGTCATTCTGCGAAACCATTTGCCATTTGCGCCCGCAACGTTTGATCAGATGCATAAGGCACAAAAAATGTTGCAAAGCTTAAAGTTATTCATTCAAGTGTTCTTTCTAACATAATATGTGATAAAATGTTTTTTTTTTTAAGATTAACATACTATTTTTAATCATTTTTCATTATTACATTTCCAATTTCACGTCTGTGTTAACCAGCATGATCAAAAATATCCAAAATATCACAAAATAAGTTATACATTTTTTTCAAACATATACTATTTTCAGGATTATATGTGTGTCCCTGTTTACATAAGATATATTGATTCACAATAAACCTGTGACTTACCACCCTGTCACACTAACTTGTTTTATCTATAAATAATGCACTGTTCTTTAAATTACATCACAAAGCGAACGTGACATCATTTGAGCCTTATAGCCACCAAGAACAAAAGCAGGCAACTATGTAATTTTTTACATTGTTTATTTCTTGCTTTTTCATGTTGGGCAGGGCCTGTCAAGCTCAAATTGTAAAATGTCCTATTTGGAAAATATTTGAGGCTTCAGTGGAAGTACATTAAACTCTAGTGTAACAAACTTCCCAGGCTGTTCAGAAAAAAATATTTGTTTTAAATGCACACAGATGAAATACTGGTGCAAACATTACATATCTGACTGAAAAAGAGAATCTGCTGATTCAGATGATACCAGTTCTGAACATTCATTAACATGATGCAAATCAAATAAACCAGGAGTGAAATTATGATAATTACTGATTATAAATCAGAAATCTGATTTGTCTCCATAAACACATTCAAAAAATTAGAAATTAAATGTATTGTATTTGACTGTATGTGAATGTGTGTTTCTAATCAGATTTACCCGAGCAGCTCCATGAAGACTGAATGAATCATGGATGACACACAGACATTCAGCCGTGGAGATTTTTCTCCAGGATGCAGGTACTTAAATCTTCATATGATCTCAATGTTATAGAAAATAAATTTTCTGTGCATAACAGGGTGTTGTGGGTGTTTGCCAGGGTTGGTTTAGTGATCTGTTGTATCTATCATATTATGGTGCTGGGATATAGTAGCCTGACGTGGTCATACTCAATTCTAGTTCGAATATGAGTCTGATACTGCTCCATTGGGCTTTGATTATGGGGGCGTATTTCAACCGATCCAGGAAAGACCTCAATTGGATAGACCTACAACCAATCAGAGCTACAGAGTAAGTGACGTATGTTGAGCAACGCATAGTTGTCAACAGAACTCTTCTTAGCGACCATCGGGGCCAGCTGATAAATCAAACTTTTGCCGAATCCCGTAGGAAGGAAAAAAATTAAAGCAATAAAAACCGTTTTGTGGCTCTTTAATGGGTTGTGACCATGATCGTGACAGATTGCTGTAGCGCCTCAGCTCAAGAGGCTCGTGAACCGATCATCTCTTCCTACTAGTCCATTTATAGCATCAAATAAACATGAATGAACATGAGAATGAATGTTGTTTCAAACGCGGAAAGACGTCAATATGCACAATTTTTCAAGTTTAACTCCACCGAGGTTAATCTTCTAACTCCTGACTGCTTTGTCGGACAAAATGTCGGATGCTTGTCAATCAAACTCCCCAAGCGCTCTTTGATGACGTGGCTGATTACGTTTCTGGTGATAATCTGTCAATCATCGCCCTGACAATGTGATTGGTCCGAACATAATTACTCCTCTACGGATCGAGTCCAGACCAAAATGTTGTGGGCGGGGCTAAGTTCGGCTGGCATCCAGGCTAGGGATATAGTACAGTAGCTGGAAAAAAAACTTAGTTGCATCAAGTCGAACAAGCCTTACGTCACTGGTGAATGGAGTAAAAATCACTACATCTTGCAAAAGCATTATGTTTCATGTTGTCATTGATTGATTTAGTCATGTGGTTTCTCAGTTCTCTTTTGTGATTAGGTCATTGTCTTGATTGATCACAGGTGTTATTTGTCTTTAATATCTCTGTAGAAATAGCCCTCATGCTTTATTGTTCTATTGTCTAGCTTTGTTCTTGTAACCCATTGTTTGGTGAGATGATGTCAAGTCAATGTTTATGCTTAAATCTATGGTTATGGTTATTTTCAAGTCAAGTCATCTTTTAGTTAGATTCTTCAAGTCTTTGTTAAAGTATCACATCAATAAATTGCACTTGGGTTCACAATGCTTGTTATTAGTGGACTTTTGTTATGACTTTCCAATAATGAAATGGCTATTTAGGTTTGACCATCTTATTAGTTTATTTAAAAGTGCCAAAATATGCCTTCCATATGTTGTCTTTATTATATTAATAACCTATATCGCTGTTCTCTTTTTTGTCTCTTTTAAAGTCAATTTGAGGGTGACAAATCAATCTCACCAGAGCCCACCTGTGTATCTGTGAAGAGTGACTGGTCTATGGACAATCCAGAAGAATTCAAGGAAAAACACACATCAACTGATTTGAGGTACAACATTTCATAGACAAATGGATAGATAGTTTACTATATATGGTTTACTTTAGGGTCATTCTGTATCAAATCAACCAAATTTCAAAAGTTTCCCTGGATAATTTATGTTGTTAATATTTTTTTTCTGCAGACAGATGTTGTGGTAAAAATAAAAAGGACTCTTACTGCATAAGGCAAGGCAAGGCAAGGCAATTTTATTTGTATAGCACATTTCATACACAATGGTAATTCAAAGTGCTTTACATAAAGAAGAATAATAAAAATAGAACATAAGGAATAGAAATAACAGTAAAAACAGAGAATTTTGCTATCTGGATGGATGAGCTAGGAAGTCTCAGGGAGTTTGTTGTTGTTGTTGTTGTTGTTGTTGTCCATCAGAGTGGATCTAAACGGATCTATCCATCAGAGGAGATCTGAATGGATCTTCCTCACACGACAGGACTGCTACCTGTTAAGGCACTTCAAACTGATACACAAAGTTTCAATCTCCCCTTTTGCCAAGACACCTCAATAAGAGACAAACATGTCCAATTGTCTTTATGTCCAAAGGTTTTATTTCTTGCAAGAAAGGTCAGACAGTCATACAGAAACAAAAGTAGTGTAAGACAAAGAATGAAGGTTTCCCCTCACTTTTATATCTGTAACCTCCAAGGCTGATGCCTCTGTCCTATTATCGTTCCCTTAACCATATTAGGAATATTTTTACCATCTTTCTTTGCTTCCAGTATTTTCTACCCTGGCCATATGACAGTCACACATCTTGCCATACAATTTAGAACATATATAGTGTTGTCTGGACACTGGAAAGAGGAACTTAAAAAATACATACATAAACAATTCCAGAAAAAAAACAAAATCATTTAGCCATAAGCATATAAGTAAAATCATATGGAAATTATACATAAACTCAAAATTTCTTCCACACAGACAAACATAGTGATGAAAGCCAAAAACCTGTATCAAATGCCATTAATAAATAGTAAGATTTTTGGCCAGGGTCTTGGTTGAGGTGACACAGAACGACTCTATATTCTTGTCTATGTTTCTCTACTCAATTCTGTTGTCTCTGTTCTGTCCATGTTTGTCCATAATTAGTGAACAGCCTGTGGACACTCGAGGAACATTTAGTGGAAGACGCATGTCATCTAATCTGAAGTACAACATTTCTGTCTAGACATAAATAGAAGAAGTAAAAGTGATAGTAAAATATATTTTTTGTAATCTACTAATTTATTCTTTCAGTCATGATTCTCAATTGGTCCAAAGCACATTTAAATCAAATCTGCTGAAGAAGTTTCAGTGTCTTTGTGAAGGAACAGCAAAGCAGGGAAACCCAACACTCCTGAATGAGATCTACACAGAGCTCTACATCACAGAGAGTGAAAGTGGAGAGGTCAATAATGAACATGAGGTGAGACAGATTGAGACACAATCCAGGAGAGCAGCAACAGAAGACACACCAATCAAATGCAATGACATCTTTAGACCTTTACCTGGACAAGACAAACCCATCAGAACTGTGCTGACAAAGGGAGTCGCTGGCATTGGAAAAACAGTCTCTGTGCAGAAGTTCATCCTGGACTGGGCTGAAGGGAAAGAGAATCAGGACATCCAGCTCATATTTCCACTTCCTTTCAGAGAGCTCAACTTGATGAAGGACAAAACACCCAGTCTTTCAGATCTTCTTCATCTCTTTTTCCCTGAAACAAAAGAAATTGAAATATCCAGTAAAGAATATAAAGTGCTGTTCATTTTTGATGGTCTGGATGAGTGTCACCTGTCTCTGAACTTTAAGAGCAAAGTGAAACTGTGTAATATATCTGAATCAGCCTCAGTGGATGTGCTGCTGATGAACCTCATTGTGGGAAATCTGCTTCCTTCTGCTCTCATCTGGATCACCTCCAGACCCGCAGCAGCTGATTTCATCCCTTCTGAGTGTGTCCATCGAGTGACAGAGGTACGAGGCTTCAATGAGCCACAGAAGGAGGAATACTTCAGGAAGAGAATCAGTGATCAGAGTCTGGCCAATTTAATCATCACACACCTGAAGTCATCAAGGAGCCTCCACATCATGTGCCACATCCCAGTGTTCTGCTGGATCTCAGCCACTGTTCTAGAGAAGATGTTGACTGAAGCAGAGAGTGGAGAGATTCCCAAGACTCTCACTCAAATGTACACACACTTCCTGATCATTCAGACCAACGTCAAACAAGAGAAGGACTATGAGAATGATGTGAAGGATGAAGACATGATTCTCAAACTGGGTAAACTGGCTTTCCAGCAGCTTGTGAAAGGCAACCTGATCTTCTATGAAGAAGACCTGAGAGAGTGTGGTATTGATGTGACAGAAGCATCAGTGTACTCAGGATTGTGCACTCAGATCTTCAGAGAGGAATTTGGCTTGTATCAGGGGAAAGTCTTCTGCTTTGTTCATCTGACCATCCAGGAACATCTAGCAGCTGTTTGTGTGCACCGCTCCATTACAAACAACTGCATAAATATAATGAAAGACATTTCCTGGGTGTCATTTAATCCAATGTATTGCCTCCATCAGAGAGCTGTGGATGAGGCTTTACAGAGTAAGAATGGACATCTGGATCTTTTCCTGCGTTTCCTTTTAGGTCTCTCATTAGAGTCCAATCAGACTCTCTTACGAGAACTATTGACACAGATAGGAAGCTGCTCCTACAACAAAGAGGAAACAGTTCAGTACATCAAAAAGAAGATCAGGAAGAATCATTCTCCAGAGAGATCCATCAATCTGTTCCACTGCCTGAATGAACTGGGTGATGATTCACTGATGCAGGAGATCCAAGATTATCTGAAATCTGGAAAAATAAAAGAAACCAAACTCTCCTCTTTACAGTGGTCAGCTCTGGTTCATGTGTTGCTGACATCAGAGCAGAAAATGGATGTTTTTGATCTAAAACAGTTTATAGGAGCACAAAATGCAGCAGATGAAGTTCTTCAGAAGCTGCTGCCTGTGGTTAAAGAATCCAGATCAGTTTGGTAAGTCACTCTGACATCAAAGAAGGAATTAATTAACATAAACCTTAAACTTTAAAACCTTCTTTACATATTTTATTCTTATAATTGCTATTGGTTTAACCCTCTGGAGTCTGAGGCTGATTTGGGGCCTGGAGAAGTTTTGACATGCCCTGACATTTGTGCTTTTTTCAGTTGTTCATAAACATATTAATGGAAAAAGTGTCATTACACTGTATTCAGCACAAACTAGGCTACCATAATATGTGAGGAACATGTATGTACATGTTTGTATTTTTGAAGGAATAACGTTTATGCGTGGTTATTGAAAAAACAAAAAACTTAAGTCACTGAAATAAGGCCAAAAAAATAATATTAAATCTGTGTTCACAAGACTTCTGGGTATTGGAGGTTGTAGACTAGAGTTTTTGCTTCAAAATTATGTAAAAATTAGCCTTCCTACTCCTTCATATAAAACAATGGAGAGATTTAAATTTTCTAAAACATCTTTGGTCAAGAAACAGTATGCGTGGAGGCGTGAATCATCATGAATAATGGGTGAGTCTCACCTGAGAAGACAAAAGAATCACATAAAGAGCTCTAATGACCTGCATAAATAATGAGCTCTTTCAGATAGGTAGGCTGTGAAAAACCCTCTGTGATCATGTTAAACATACAGAAAAAACAGCAATACTGTGAAATATTATTACAATTTAAAATAATGGTATTCTATTATATTCTTTAAAATATAGGCCTAATGTATTTCTGTGATGCAAAGTGTCTGAACAATTATGTTACCTCTATGGCATTTCATATAGGCTTTTAGCTTAAAAGCATGCACATTTGGAGAAATATTGATGGATTCTCATATGTTTATGTCAATTTTCTATACAGAGGAGTAATTATTCAATATTTATTGTCATTACTATGAGCGCTGGATACTGTGTTTTCAATTTATACTTGCAGTCGGAGGGTGCTCTGTGCACCTTTAGTCCACAAATGCCTGCTAAAGAAGAATAGGCAATCCAGGAACTAACTGAACTAACAGAGGCCAGAGATCGCTAACTATGGCTATTCAAAACAATTTTCAAGACAATAAATACACGATTGAGACGATGTATACATGTATTGACTCAGAATTTGCTTCTGAATAGCGCTGGCTCCGTGGGCGTGGCCGCATTAGCGGATAATGAGCTGAATCACAGACTTCTGACATGGCTCTCTTTTCATACAGATTACATAAACAGAGAATATTTGTTTTCGATTTGACTTACACAATTTAAAACCTGACATCTCAACGTTTCTTTAGACATAAGTGTAATTTTTTTGTCATTAGTATTCACTAAGTTACAGTTAATTTTCTGAGAACTATCAGATTGGACTTCGTTCAGAGGGAGACGAGAGATCACGCATCATGTTAGTTTTCTTTATTTTACAAAAAGCACAACATTTTGTTTTTACTCTGAGTGTACACAAATAAAAGAAGATATCCCACAGATTAAAATGGTGTATAGCTCTTAATTGTATGTGCAACATTTTGAGTCTCTTTCACACTGGTAAGAAAAAAAACGCGGTGGTATCACCGGCGATACCTCAGACCTCAGAGTGTTAAGTTCACCATGCATCTTTAATCTACAGGTTGAGGAATTGTGGTGTTACAGATGAAGGTTGTGCTGCTCTGGCTACAGCTCTGAGATCAAAGCCCTCACACCTGAGAGAACTGAATCTGACTGGAAATAAACTAGGAGACTCAGAAGTGAATCTGCTGTCTGATGGACTGAAGGATCCTCACTGTAAACTGGAAGTACTGTGGTAAGATTTCATTCATCCATTTTCTTCTTATGGTCAATAATGTGCAAAATAAATAAAAACTAAACTAAAAAAAATTCCCTTATAGTTTATTTTGTTGTTTAATCTTCATTAAATTCTTTCCAGTGTTTTTGACTATTAATTAAAATAGCACAGGCTTTAGGTACTGGGATGAGTAGTGTAAGGGCCACACAGGTTTGACCCAAAGAAAGTATCCAGTGTGTGGCTGATGGTTTCTTGTGTATTCTATCTTTTCCATCTCAAATTTATGTTGAAATGCTAATTCATTATTTTTCTTTTAATAATTTATTCAGACACCTGATTATTCTATTTAATTCTATACTTTCAAGGGCACCTATCATGCCCTTTTTACAAGATTTAAAATAAGTCTCTGATGTCCCCAGAGTGTGTCTGTGAAGTTTTAGCTCAAAATACCCCACAAATATATATTTAAAGCGTGTTAAAATGGCCAGTTTTGGGGGGTGAGAATGTGCTGTTTGTGTGTCCCTTTAAATGCAAATGAGCAGATTTTCCAGTGTCAGGAGTCAGGACGCACAAATAATGTTAGAACCTGTCAGTAATGGTGTTCAGTCCAAACTGGATTCAGACAATAATGCCTACAGAGCCAGAGAATATGTGCTGCATGGAGATAGAACAGGTATAGTTTGTTTAATTATGATTATAACTTATGTTGCCATTTAGCTTTTATACATTATTAGTACAAGCCTGTTGTACCAGACCCCGTCCAAATGATTGCCAAAACTTTACTGATGAGTTTTATGACAATTACTTTTCTTCATACAAAAGATGAAGCATCTGTTTTCACTCCAGAAAATCACTATAATAGCTTAATAAAACACTACAAGAAGTGTGCATTAAAATATCCATAAAATCTCTCTCCCTTGCATTATCATCAACAGACACACTCGTTACAATTGCAGTAAACAAATATATGCAGACCTTAAGCCTTTTCGGCTGGTGCTTAATAAACTAGTAGAGTTTATATCCATAAATGAACTCAGATGAACTATAATAAAGTGCATGATCTCACCTTCATACTGCCGTAGACAGTACAGCTCTGTGGACTGTAAGCAGGATCATAAACAGTTGGGATTGAACCATCCTTGAGTAACAACTTTTTAGCAAAACCTGTGTTATGTATTTTCCCTTTGTATTGACATTCGGCCCATTTCAATAAGAGGGTTCAACCAACTCTGAGTTAAAACTTGAACTCTGAGTTGACTTACCCTGAGATGGGAAACTCTGAGTTTTCTGTTTCAGAACAGCTGAATTGAGTTAGTTCAATTGAATCTGGGTAGGTTGACTCTGAGTTAAACATGTGCACCACAACTATGAAAAGCCATTATCAATGGAGCTCCAATATTATGATTCACCGTGGCAACAGCACCCACCAAAACGACGTCCACATACTTCCAAGTCAATACAAGTTTAATTCTTATCACTGTTATAATATCTGAGGTGAAACCTGGCAGAACGGTAAGTTATTGAACTAATATTTATTTTAATGTTATCCTACATGCAAAAAAATAAAAATAAATAAATAAAATAAAATAATAATTTAAGTGTATTTTATTTTTATTTTTGCTAATTATGTTCTATTTACCATGTAAAAGTAACAGTTCTTTGCAATAAGTGCAAATATAAATTAGATGCTATTTATACTGCATGCTGGCAGACATATACTATTTGCACTTCAGTATTGTTGTACATTAACAGGATGCAATAATAACATAGAGTGTAACTGATTATATTTATCAAAATTATTATTAATTAAAATTACTAATGTGATATGTGATGTGAAAAGGGAGAAGAGTGAGCTGGCCAAAAGGCGGATTTAAACCCAGACAATAACCTCACAAGTTAGTTCTCCGTGCCCCAAGCCATTCACCACTGAAGCCATTAATCACGAGCCTTGTTTTTAACAGTGACATTGGTGGGTGAGCTACTGTAAATTTGCACTTAGTAATAGACACTCGGAATAATTTTATTTTCCGTTTGCATTAAGATTATTTTTATTACCACACTGGCAAATAATTTTTCATTTAAGTAAAATGCACTTAATTTAGATTCCCCCAAGAAAACAAGACTAAATGTTAAAAAGGGGGAGGAGACCTAAAGAAACTCTGGGTTTACCGAAGAAAACCTGCTTCTGACCAGGTTAGGTTCAAAGAGTAAGTTACCATGGTAACTGACTCTGAGTATAAGTTTCTTTTCAGAAACTCCTTTCTTTCAGAAACAGGCTTAACTTACCCTGCTTTCTCAGGTTTGACATACCTCCTATTCTGACATGGAAAACCAGAGTTTCCCTCATTTCAGGGTTAACATACTCAGAGTTTTTACTTAACCTCCTTTCTGAAATGGGCCCCTGCTACGCTGCTGCTGCTGCTGCTTTTATTTCTGCTGCTGCTGTTGATTATTACTGCTGCTGCTGCAGCGCAAGAATGGGACTTGCTACAGCCAGTACATACACGACACACTGCTGTGAGCAAGTAAGACATGCTGCTGCTGTACAATATAGTGTGAATTACCCCCCAACAGAGCAGGTGAAATGATATTTGAACAATACAAGCCAAGTATACTGTATGTCAGAAAATCCCCCATTATGCTGAAAGGCAAGATGGCAATTCAGCCCTCACCCCCAACAGATCTATAGCCAAAACCATATGTACTGCTGCTGCTCCAAAGAGCCATAGGAACCGTGTATGCTAGCTATGTGTGCCTGGCCCCTTGGTTTTTGTACGAGAAATGGGGCATATGCTTGGTCTTGGCAGACTAGATCTGTCAACACATTATTCCCCCCCAAAGCAAATCTAGTGTTTAGACATGTGGGTTGCCATGAGGTGCATATAAGGCACTTGAAGCATCTCTCAGTGTAGCCCTATATAAACTAGTGTACCCCTTTTTTAAGGGGTGTTCCTGGTGACTTACCAATGTGGTGTTAGCTACATATGAGCCTACATACCAGTGTATGCGTGCCACTAAACTAAGTATTTTGTGGCATAAGGCTTGGCTCTAGTGGCCTATTAGACCATGTGTGTCTGGGCTACCACGCCGAATGGCTTAGCTCTAGTGAACAGTATAGCTATGTGTGCCTGGGCTACAATGTCAAATGGCGTAGCTCTAGTGTATTTGTGCAATTTCAACATAATACCTCCTATGTGCAGGATGTGGTGTCCGTAGCATTCCCTTACATGGGTATGCTTTCCCAGTGTTATCCAATGGTTCACTGTATGGAACAGCAGCGATGCAAATTCTGACTGTGACTGGTAACTCCACCTTTGCTTTCCACACTGAAATAGCTCATTAACTTCCGTTTTATCAAAAAATTTTCCAAAATAACAATTGCACAATAAATACAAACTAAAAACTTGTTCACACATGCTTTTAATCTCTGCTGCCAGTCACCGCATATTCAGCGCCTTTCAATTTGCCCTGTGTTTGAGCTATGAGATCTGATTTTCTGTGACATATGAGTAAATCATACATGAATAAATGTTATATATTTGTATTTAATATCCAAAAATTGTTACTTAAAAAATGGTTATATTATTTAAATTTAGCTGAATAAATATTTAAGGAGCTGTTGATGAGATATTGTTGAATGGTCATATTCTGTTTGACAGGTTAACAGAAAAATGAAAAATATTAAGAGAGACTGAATGAACATTAACTTTGATATTGTGAGAAGTGTTGTAATAAGAAATGGCTTCTACTACTCCTAACTGAGTTGTATAACTCTTGTTAACTAATTTATAATATATTTTTAACTTTTGGCTTTGATTTTATGTTTATGGATCAAAATAAACTAAATACATAGGAATAGAAGTCATATGTTAAAGCTGCAGTCCATAAGTTTTGCCTCTTTCTCGCCATCTCTGTTTGAAGCCTGCAATTGCAGTTGTTTGTGGAATTATCTTTACGTGGGTTGTGCCTTGGCATGGCTCTTCAGCATGGATGAATCTAATGTTTGCTGTCAATCACCACATCGGTGTGGATACTGTACTTCAGAATCACAGTAAGTGATCTGAACATCACTTACTGTGAACAAGTATGTAACATGTCTGCCACTTTTATTCTGACTGAGGGAAAAAAGCATTACAGTAAATCGCGCTGCCAGTGGCTGCCATTAAATCTTAAGTCTCACGTGATACAGTGCAAATTATTATTATTGTTATACTACGTTCTCAAATTGTCAATGTTAAAAACAGCATTGCGTGGCTGTGTATTTAGTGTGTATTAGCATTACCTGTAGATTTTAATTTCTGTACAGTCTGTACAATCTCTAAAGTTAATTTGTCATACCATACCACCATCCAAATAATAAGTTTAATTATTGCAGCTGCTGTGAGAAAAGGCTATAAATGATTCACCTCACATGCCATATAGCCTACTAGCTGGTAATCATTCTTTATGTATACAGACGTGACGCAAAGACAAATGGCGACATGCTCAAATTTCCTGTGAAAGCCCACCAGTACCACCCGTATTATAAAACATTATTACGAGCTTACCTTTGTGAATCGTGCTAAGGTAAGGAGATAGTTTTGAACACTGGCTGGTTATGGACATGCTCAAAAATTGTTTTTGGATTATTTTTAACCAAAAAAGTTACGAACAGCAGCTTTAAATTATGGTTTATAAGGTAGCATGTTTTCCATATAAAATCATTAACTGTACTTTATATATTGCACTTACATGTTATTATCTTTGCATAATACATGTTTTATCTTTGAATGCTATGATATTTATTATTTATCTGTATAAATCTGTTAGTTTCTGTCATAACTTTAACATAAAAAATACATGAAAACAACAAATTTTTTATTAATCCTTTTCAATATAAGTTTCCACATCCAAAACAATCTTTATATTATTTAAATGTTTAACATAGAAATGAAAACTGTATAATTATAACTTCTGTCTCACAGCTACATTGTGTTGGGTTATAAGATTTTTTCTCCAAACTGCCCCCTTTCAAGTGGGCGAGTGGGTTGACTGAAAACACCTCTGAGGTGTGCGCACAGTCAGCGGACAGTCATAATGTGATGCTAGGAAAAAATATAAATACTTAAAAAAGACAATGCTTAAATTAGACTCGACCTGTTAATGGTGCCATGGATTAAGTCTATCTTTCTAATTGTGAAGTTCCTGCTTATCTGAGATGTAGATCCTGAACTGAGAGACTGAAGAGTGTAATTGTTCTCTACAGGTTGTATAATTGTGGCGTCACAGTTGAAAGTTGTGCTGTTCTGGCTTCAGCCCTGAGATCAAACCCCTCACACCTGAGAGAACTGGATCTGTCATTGAATAAACTAGGAGACTCAGGAGTGACGCTGCTTTCTGATGCACTGAAGTTTCACTGTAAACTGGAGAAACTGTGGTAAGATTGTTTATATGTGTAAACACTCTCCTCTTTTTTTTTCTTATGGTCAATAATGAACAGAATAAACAAAAACTAACAAGACTGAAATATTGTCTTGAATTTAGTTGTTTAATCTTCATTAAATCTGTACCAAAGCTGATAATTTGATCATTTTACATCATACAGATATGTTGAGAATTTTGGGGTACATTAAAAAAAACAAAACAAAAAAACAAACAAGATTCTTTTAATTTTTATGATATTGAAACTAACTCACTCAAGCAGCATGTAGAAGCGGGTCTGAACCTTGGAGTGGAGCTGTTAATCTTGTCATGGATTAAGTCTCTCAGAGACAGAGACTGTAAATGGTGTCATTGTTCTCTACAGGTTGAGTGATTGTGGTCTCAGAGATGAAGGTTGTGCTGCTCTGGCTTCAGCTCTGAGATTAAACCCCTCACACCTGACATATCTGGATCTGACTGGAAATGAAATGGGAGATTTTGGAGTCAAGAAGCTTTCTGATGTACTGCAGGATCCTCACTGTAAGCTGGAAAAACTGTGGTAAGATTGAGTAAAAGTCGTCACATTCTCATTTCCCCCTACCTGAATTAATGAATTATATACAATAAAAAAATAACAAAAACTAAAATGTGTTCTGTCAGATAACTGCTTTAATCTTCATTAAGTTCTTTACTATGATATAAACATAATTGGATGATGCACAAAAAAAAAAAGATTTGTATGTTTTCCTGTGATATTCAAATCGATCCCCTTAAGCATCATGTAGAAGTTGGTCTGAACCTTAGACTGGACCTATTAATGGTGCCGTGGATTGAGTCTCTCTTTCTGATTGTGAAGTTCCTGCTTATCTGAGCTGTAGATCCTGAACTGAGAGACTAAAGAGTGTCATTGTTCTCTACAGGTTGAGTTATTGTGGTGTTACAGATGAAGGTTGTGCTGCTCTGGCTTCAGCTCTGAGATCAAACCCCTCACACCTGAGATATCTGGATCTGTCAGGAAATAAACTAATAGACTTAGGAATGAAGCTGCTGTCTGATCTAAAGAAAGACACTTCTGTGAGTAGTGATGATTACAAATTTATTTTAAAGTCAATCTAGTTTATTCTTAGGTTACTTTCCTGATAATTGGTACTTACACACTATAACATGTTTAAAAACAAATAAGTTAATTTTTTTGTAGTAGTTTATAGCAGTTAAGTATCTTGACGTTTTACTGTCTGTATTTTACATTATTAGATGGGTTCAGAAGTTAGGCTGACCTTCGCTGGATCAGCAGATGATGAATAAAGAGCCACTACAGACTACATTCACTACATTCAACGGAATCAACAGACACAAACCCATATTGATCATCACACACGGAAATGTTTGTGTAATTTTCCAGAATGATCCAATCTTTCATCCAAATTAAAAAACCAAGAAACCTTTTGTTTCTTCAGAAGTGACATTTGTACCTGTGCCCCTTTTTACGTAATAATATTAATATTAGTTTGTGACAGTCTGTGTATCTTTTGGTCAATGTGAATTTTGTAACTTACTTTTCAAGTGTGAGCTAAAATATAGAAAACATACCTGAGAGAAACCATCCAGCTCAGAGAAGTTCGGACTATGTTGAGTTGAGAGAAAACAGACACTTTAAATCGCTTTAGTTAGTGTTTTCTGTCAGGTGTGAGTTAATGTCACATTCTCAGTTACACTTTATTTTAAAGTGTCTTTTTATACTGTGAATTATATATTTAAGTACTGAGTAATATTAACTCTCTGGACTTTGAGGCTAATTTGGGGCCCTGAGAAGTTTTGACATGTCCTGACCAGTGATGCGCGGATCAATGTATAAACAACCCACACCCGACCGACATTTTCAACTAACCCGCCCGCAACTCGGACCGCAAAAAAAAAAAAAAAAAGAAAATATTGTACCCGACCCGCTTCCTTACCCGCATTTTTTAAAAGTAGTAAATGCTCATCGTAGCGTCATTGGGCCATATTTGGAAAAGTGTGAAAACCCCTTGGGAGCGCAAACTGTTATGTAATAAAGGCTTGATTTATTAATTTATTTCGTTTCATTTTCTTAACAATTAAGATGCTGCATGTGTTTATCCAGTCTAATCGAAGTGTGTGTCTCTCCCCCGACTTTCCCAAGAAAAATCCCGCCCCCTCTCCTACATAAAACTGACATTACTGAGCTATATGCATTTAAAAGTAGCCTATTTAAATGGTGCAATGGCTCAGTTCAACGTGTTGGGAAATTGGGCATTTTGTCCCGCGTCAGCATTTATTCAAAAGTTAATAACGCTCAACATTAATAATGTTACTATTTCATTATTTCAGCAAATGTCTTCCACACTTTGCTCTTTCTATTTGTGTATTTGCGGAGCTTCCACTCCCCAGTCTTCACCTTTTCTCTTGCCGCCTCCATCTCTACCTGCAGACTGAGCTCATGCGTCATCTTCGCGCAAGTTATTCAGCCAATAAAGTGTAGGCCTATGTATTTAATAGAAAACTGTGTCTAGTATTATATAAATTACAAAGGTTTAATTGGTATCTTTATTTTAAACAACCCGACCGACCGTGACCCGAATATCATTGAAAACATTTTTGGATGACTTGTAACCGTGGGTAACCGTGGGTGACCGCAGGCACCCGCTCATTTTGGATCAACCCGCGCATCACTGGTCCTGACATTTGTGTTTTTTTCAGTTGTTCATAAACATATTAAAGGAAAAGGTGTCATTACACTGTATTCAGCACGAACTAGGCTACCATAATATGTGATCAACATTTATGTACATTTTTGTATTTTTGAATGAAAAACGTTTATGCGTGGTTATTGAAAAAAAAAAACTTATGTCATATGTGTTCACAAGACTTATTATTGGAGGTTGTAGAGTAGAATTTTTGCTTCAAAATGATGTAAAACGTGTCCTGCCTACTCGTTCATATAAAACAATATATTGATTTAAATTTTGTAAGACATGATTTTTGTTATCTCATGCATGCACGTATAATTGCACATCATGTGAAGAAAATTTTGTACAGGCCTATTATAGTTTAAATTGCAGTACCAGTGAAAAGATTGTTTTTTTAAAAGAAATATTATTACAATTTAAAATAATGTTGTTGTTTTTTTAATTTTAATATACTTTATAAAGCATTTCTGTGATGCAAAGCGTCTGAACATTCATTTTCCCTCTATGGCATTTCATATAGGCTTTTAGCTTAAAAGCATGCATTTGGAGAAATATTGATAGATTCTCATATGTTTATGTAAATTTTCTATACAGAGCAGTAATATTTATTCAATATTTATTGTCATAACTATGAGCACTGGATACTCCGAATTGAAAAAACAGTATGTTTTCAATTCATAATTGCAGCCGGAGGGCGCTCTGTGCACCCTTTAGTCCACAAATGTCTCCTGAATAGGCATACCATGTGACATGTGACAGGAACTAACAGAGGCTTCCAGAGATCTCTATAACCATGGCTATAACATGCAGATAGACACTTTTGAAGATAATACACAATTGCGACGATGTATGCATGTATTACCTCAGAATTTGCATCTGAATACGCTCGCTCCGTGGGCATGGGTGAATAAGTGGATAATAAGCTGACTCAAGCTGACGTCTGTCATGTCTCTATTTTCATACAGGTTACATAAACAGAGAATTTTTGTTTTCAATTTGACTTACATGATTTAAATCTTGACATTTCAACGTTTCTTTAGACATAAGTATCATTTTTGTGGGATTAGTGTTCACTAAGTTACAGTTAATTTTCTGAGAACTATCAGATTGGACTTCGTTCAGAGAAAGAGGACAGATCACTTATCAGGTTAGTTTTCTTTATTTTGCAAAAAGCACACCATTTTGTTTTTACTCTGAGTGTACACAGATAAAAGAAGACATTCTATAGTTTCAATTGATATATTATTTCTGTCTCTATGACAAAAAAGTATTTTAACTCTCTGAGGTCTGAAAACGCGCCGGCGCGTTTTGCAGGTTTTTTTTCACATTGCAGCAAAACAGACTTAAAATACTCCGTCATTTTTTGTCATAGAGACATAAGTAATATATCAATTAAAACTATAGAATATCTTCTTTTATTTGTATACACTCAGAGTAAAAACAAAATGTTGTGCTTTTTGTAAAATAAAGAAAACTAACATGATGCGTGATTTCTCCTCTCCATCTGAACGAAGTCCAATCTGATAGTTCTCAGAAAATGAACTGTAACTTAGTGAATACTAATCACAGAAAAATTACACTTATGTCTAAAAAAACGTTAAGATGTCAGGTTTTAAATCATGTAAGTCAAATCGAAAACAAACCTTCTGTGTTTATGTAATCTGTATGAAAAGAGAGCCATGTCAGAAGTCCGTGATTCAGCTCATTATCCGATAATGCGTCCACGCCCACGGAGCCAGCGCTATTCAGACGCAAATTCAGAGGCAATACATGCATTCATCGTCTCAATCGTGTATTTATTGTCTTGAAAAGTGTTTATCTGGATGTAAAAGTCATGGTTAGCGAGCTCTAGAAGACATGCAGTTAGTTCCTGTTTTCTTTTCTTCTATAGATGAATTTTAGATGAGTTTTTGTTTCTTTAGCGCCCTCCGGCTGCAGTATGAATTGGAAACTCCATTCATGGAATAGCCTCTTCTTCTTTTAGATGAATTTGTGGACTAAAAATGCACAGAGAGCGCCCTCCGACTTCAAGTATGAATTGAAAACACCAGCGCTCATAGTAATGACAATGAATATTAAATAAATATAACTCCTCTGTATAGAAAATTGACATAAGCATATGAGAATCCAATATTTCTCCAAATGTGCATGCTTTTAAACTAAAAGCCTATATTCAGACTCTTTGCATCACAGAAATACATTATATTTTAAAGTATAATATAGAAGCAAAAACTCTAGTCTACAACCTCCAATACCCTAAAGTATTGTAAACACAGATTTACTATACTTTTTTTGGCCTTATTTCAGTGACTTGAGTTTTTTGTTTTTTCAATAACCACGCATAAATGTTATTCCTTCAAAAACACAAACATGTACATTCATGTTCCTCACATATTATTGTAGCCTAGTTTGTGCTGAATAAAGTGTAATGACACTTTTTCCATTAATATGTTTATGAACAACTGAAAAAAGCACAAATGTCAGGGCATGTCAAAACTTCTCCAGGCCCCAAATCAGCCTCAGACTCCAGAGGGTTAAGTCTGTTTTGCTGCAATGTGAAAAAAAATCCTGCAAAATGCACTGGTCCATTTCCCGACTCCAGAGGGTTAAGTAACGAGTTAGGATTAGGGTTTGATTTGGTTAAGGATTAGTTGCATATAACTATGCATGAAAAGGCATTATTTTGTCAACACTTGACCCAGTAATATTAGCACTTACTTTTTTATGTTTTCTATTCCTATTCTCTCTTTATTAATTAAAAAAAAATCTTTGCTACGACTACTTTGCTGGAATAACTGGGGCTTGACACAACACTTGCATATTGTTGAAATTAGTTTGTAAGTAAAGCTGCAAATTCTTCCATTAACGTCAGCTGCCTTAACAATAATCCTCTGATATGTGGTATTGAAAATTGCTGCGCGGCATAAATTATAAATATAATTAGGCAGTATCTTACCGAAAGTGAATTTCTTCCTGTTTTTTCCATTTAGAAAGTTGCATCGTATATGACGTAAGCATGCTCTGGCCTCAAACGTTAAGTACAATGTGAGTGCAGGCCAGCAGGGGAGGGGGGACAATCGCGCTTGGGCTCGGTTCAAGGCAACCATGCCTAGTGTGAGTACACCCTGACCAGTGGTGTAATGTAACGAAGTAATAATACTTTGTTACAGTACTTAAGTATTTTTTGGGAGAATCTGTACTTTACTTGAGTTTTTATATTTCTGTCAACTTTTACTTTTACTCCACTACATTTCCTAAATAAATTGTATACTTTTACTCCGATACATTTTCCCAAAGCATTTTCGTTACTTACTACAAAATAAAGTCGGAAGAACACAGACTGCAAGCAAGCATGTGCAAACAACCACGGTTGATTTCATTTTCCGGGTTGCGTCCGTTGCTGGAGCGGCTGAGAAGAGTGCGCTGTCATTATGAGACATTACTAGAGCGGCCTCTAGAGGTGAAATAAAAACTATCACTGATGCCTCGTATTGTTTGTTTTGACACGTGATGTGAGGCTGCGCGCTGCACAGAGCTGCACTTCAAAAACGATTTAAAACGGACAACAAAACAGTATGTTATACAGTGTACACTACAGTACATATTTTCATATCACTATAAAGTAATTAGTTTGTTGACTAGATGCTGCATTAGTGGAGAACAGTATGTTTGCCGTCGAGGCTGAGAGGATGCTAACATTAGAAGTACCTCAAGCGTTTAAAACAATGTGACAAAAAAACAAAACAAAAAAAAACAAACAAAAAAAACTGTATGCCACAATTGTTACCATTCATTTGCATTAGTTTATATCTATTTGTTCGCTGTTATGCATTCATTATCTGGCAAAGTTGCATATTTAAACTGTATTCTCATCATACAGCGACAGAAGCATAACAAATCAGAAATGTAGCCTATTCAATTTCAGTTTTTATTGGCACTGTAACACATATTTTGATTAGATAATCATCAATTTTTCTAAAATAGAGCCAAATAATGTGTGAAAGTATACATATAATAGACCCATGCTATGCCTTTGTGTGTAAAGATGGTAATTTTTATGCATGACTGTTTGGATTTATATGAAATAGTAACATTTTACAATAAGAGTACATTTGTAACATTAAATAAGGTTAATAAAAGTATTGTTCATTTTTAAT
This sequence comes from Megalobrama amblycephala, assembly GCF_018812025.1. NCBI lineage: Eukaryota > Metazoa > Chordata > Actinopteri > Cypriniformes > Xenocyprididae > Megalobrama > Megalobrama amblycephala. The sequence goes on along the minus strand of NC_063052.1, from coordinate 42,690,926 downwards.
TTCAACATTTACATTTTAACATTTTTAAAGTTGTCTCTTACATTAGTTATAATGCACTATGAATTAACATGAACGATCAATGTATAATTAATATATTAGTATTTTTATGTATAAAAATTACAATAAACATTTAGCCATTTTTTTAATTTAAAGAAACAAGATGTAAGAGAGTTAAAACTGAACACAATCTTACTGCTCAAACTGTGTATAGAACAATTTTTAATAATATTTTTTTGCTCCTTTTGTATTTTACATTTACTTGTACTTTTACTTTCAATACTTAAGTACGTTTAATATCAAAAAAATACTTTTCGTACTTAAGTACAAAAAATATCAAATACTTTAAAACTTTTACTCAAGTAACATTCTAAACAGCAACTTTAACTTCTACCAAAGTCATTTTCTGGTAAGATATCTATACTTTTACTCAAGTATGGTTTGCGAGTACTTTATACACCACTGACCCTGACTCTTTGTCTCGGTTTAATTTCCAGGAATTTAGACAACTGTTTCCAAGAGCTGTTTCATCACAACTGGGCTGCCTAGACTTCAGTCAGTCCTAGACTGAATGCAACATTGCAAAAATATCAGCTGCGCACTCTATGAGATCAGGGCTACACTGTAAAAAAAGTCAGTAAAATATACAGCAAAACACCGTCAAATTCCAACGGTAATGGAGCGTAAAACCAAAAACTTCCTTTTACTGTATTAAATAGATTGAATAACCGTTAATTGTGAGACTGGATAAAATTTTGTTTTTTACTGTAATAAAATGTTGAAATTATAAATATTTTCTGTGAAAACAAATAAATATGCATACATTTTACAATTAAATATTGTAATGTTGAAAATGTCTAAAAACCTTAGATTTTATGGTATTATTTGAGTAAAACTACATCTTTTGGGGTTGTGCACATTGAAATTCACAGTATAAATCTGTAGATTTTTAAGTAAACAAAAACATTCATTTTTACAGAAGCAAGATGTTAAAAAATCCCACTAAACACTGGACGTCGGATAGACATGCAGATCATGTCTATATTAGGTCCGTCGGTCCATGACCATTTCTGAACATCTATTCGACGTCCAAACTACACAGTTAAAAAAAAACTGTCAAATTTACGGTAAAATACCGGCAGCTGTGGTTGCCAGGAATATACCGTGAAAAAAATGTGGAATCTGTAAAAGACAATACCGTATACTGGTTTTGTAACCCTAAATTTTACAGTAGACAATGTATTTTTTTTTTTTTTACCAAAATCATGGTAGAAAAAAACAAATATATTTGTCAATTATACAGGTCCACTATTTGGACGTCCAACCATGACCCAACTTGGACGTCATCTTGACGTTCAACATTTGACCTTTGAACGGGGTAATTTTTTTGGACATCATTTGGACGTCAATAACAGATGCAGGAAATTGACATGATTAATATGTAATATTTGTTTTATAGGGCCTATCAACATGATTAATACATGAAGAGCTCAGATGCAAAAGCCTCTAAGTGCCATCTGAAATTTTCTTCTAGAATTATCATTTTTATCAAGCTTGTATATTTAAGTTCAATAATTTCACTTAAATGGCAATGCAAAAGTACTTAACTATACACACAGCAAAATCCCCAGTGTTAAATTAACACCCAAAGTGAACATAAGAGTCCATCTTACCGGGTGTTAAAAAGTAACACTGAAGCAGTGTTAAAGTTAATGAGATAATTGATTGATGACTGAGTGATGATTGACAATTAGTGGAGACACCTGATGATAATAAGCAGAATCACTGAAGAAACAACAAGAGAAAAAGAGAGAGACACAACATCTACAACTGACTTCCAGCCATTAAACATTATTACACTTATTATTAACCAGTTTGATTTGATTTCTGTCATACATCAACAAAAGTTCTTACTGAGAATGAACAGATGTTTAGATGTTAATGTTTGAATGAAAGTTTAGTTTGAAGTCACCATGATGGTGAAAAGCATTTCCTTTAGCTGGGCTCTTGACTCTATTAACATTAATTTATCTCTGGCTGCTCCAACTTTGTGTTTGTAAAGCACATTTGTTATGGTCAGAGAAACTGTAATCTGGGCTGTGTTTCCCAATAGTGATGTGAACCAAAGGTTATCAGTTTAGGTTTACAATGTTTTGGGAATCACAGTCATGATGGTTTTGTTTTGATGATGATGTTCTCTTTGTGAAATGGTCAGATTCATTGGTGACATCCAGTATTGTCAGTCATATAGATGCTATATTATTTCTTTCTAGTAAATCTGTTACCACTTGAAATCTAGAAGAGCTTTTATAATCTGAAGAACAGAAAAAAAAAAACAAAAAAAAACACAGACATCAAGAATCAGCATATGACCCTCAACAATGGTGACAATCAAACAAAGTGCTTCATGTTGCAGTGCATGATGGGAGCCACCAATCAAAACTCATCCATGGCTCCCATCATGCATTGCTGCATGAATAAATTATGCAGCTGAATTGTCCTGTAATTTTCGTAGATTGTTCATGTTTGCTTTATTTTTCTGTTGTTTTGTTGTGACAGTAGCTTGTTTTGTGATGTTCAGAGTTGATCTGTTTGTCAGTATTTTGTATTTATTTATCGTCACCGTTCTTGAGAATCGTATGCTGACTCTTGATGTCTGTGTGTGTGTGTTTTTTTTTTCTTGAGTCTTCAAATTATAAAAGCTGTTCTGGATTTCAAGTGGTAACAGATTTGCTAAAAACTAAAGAAATAATATAACATCTATATGACTGACAATACTGGATGTCACCAATGAATCTGACCATTTCACAAAGAGAATATCATCATCAAAACAAAACCATCATGACTGTGATTCCCAAAGCATTGTAAACCTAAATTAATCAACTTTAGCTCACATCACTATTGGGAAACACAGTCCATAGCATAGTTTCTCTGACCATAACAAATGTGCTTTACAAACACAAAGTTGGAGCAGCCAGAGATAAATTAATGTTAATAAAGAGAGTCAAGAGCCCAACTAAAGGAAATGCTTTTCACCATCATGGTGACTTCAAACTAAACTTTCATTCAAACATTAACATCTAAACATCTGTTCATTCTCAGTAAGAACTTTTGTTGATGTGTGACAGAAATCAAATAATTAATTGGTTAATAATAAGTGTAATAATGTTTAATGGCTGGAAGTCAGTTGTAGATGTTGTGTCTCTCTCTTTTTCTCTTGTTGTTTCTTCAGTGATTCTGCTTATTATCATCAGGTGTCTCCACTAATTGTCAATCATCACTCAATCATCAATCAATTATCTCATTAACTTTAACACTGCTTCAGTGTTACTTTTTAACACCCGGTAAGATGGACTCATATGTTCACTTTGGGTGTTAATTTAACACTGGGGATTTTGCTTTATAAAAATGATCATTCTAGAAGAAATTCAGATGGCACTTAGAGGCTTTTGCATCTGAACTCTTCACATACAGATTATTTATGTAGCGGGTCCCGGCTAGGTCTCCGCTGGCAGATATATAGATAATCCTCTGACAGGAGTTCTCTGAAAATATTATAAATATTACACAGAAAATCAGTGACGCAGGACAACAGTTGCTCATTCTCCATTCACTCGGATTATATTTATTTTTAACTTCATTTTAACTTTGTTTCTGCAATCATGAATTATTTTCTGTTATTTTTGTCTGTTTTGCATTGAAGCACAGGTGATATCCACATTTGGATAACATGAAGCCATATATTCTTCAAAGGTCTGTTTTCACATAGATGTATCCTCACATATTTTCCAAACATTAACTTATTAAAGTTTGTATGAAACCAAAAACAAACATTTTCCTTTTAAATCCCATTTTTGGTCTATCCTCAATCATGTCTGCACTTCTTCCTTTAAACAACTGTCATCTTTGTCCTCTTATTAAAAGAGTATTTTTGTAATAACTGTACATTTTATAAGTATTCACTTTATATAACAGAATAATTCTCATTTGCATTTAAGCTGTATTACATTCAGACTATAGAAAAACAAACTTCAATAATAAGCATCTGCCTCATAACTTGGCGCTCAGTTCTATGAACTAAGTCGTATTGTAATATTATTATTATATTATATTATTATATTATTGTAAATTGTAATACTAACATGCATGCGCCCTTAAACAAGGCCGCAGCCGTAACTGGTCGTACGCTGTACATTCACATTAACTTTTTATCTTCTTAACATTGGACAACATACATAGCTGTTTTTCACACACTGAAATAACCCACAACTGCCCCGGAGCCGTAAGGAACAAATAAAATAAACAATCTGAGGACGTCGGCCGCCATTCTCTCAACTGTGTACTGTTAAACTTAACGGTTTACACCTTTGACATACTTTTAGCTTACAGAGCATACATCACCGGGGATTCATAGTAGCTTATAAACATTTGTAGTCACATAAAAGGTGTGTAACTAACCTGAAAATATTATAAATATTACACAGAAAATCAGTGACGCAGGACAACAGTTGCTCATTCTCCATTCACTCGGATTATGAGCTCATCTTGCTCTGCATCGCTAAATGCCCCAGTGTGACGCTACTTGCAGCTACTGCCACCCTGTGTCCATTTTATGAAAAACATGTCATTATGTGCTTTTCATTCAGTTAGATAAATCAGAATAAAATAAAATACTATTGCAATAAAAGGAAACAAAAAGTAATAATCTCAACAAAACTTATTTTGTGAGTGTCACATTTAGAAACAAACACGATTTATTATGTGAATGCCTATTTATTATTTCAGGCCATGTTTTTTTTTTTTTTTTTTTTTTTACATTTTCCTGTTTTTCTTTAACTGGTTTATTTAAAGTAGCCTAATCAAGTTATTTCTTTATGCATATGTATTTTTGCATGTATCTGTTTATTTATTTGGAAATGCAATTTGTGGGAAATTATAGTTCAGAAAATAATTTCATGGTAGCATATATTAGGCCTACACTGTTAAAAAAAAACTGTCAAATTTACGGTAAAATACCGGCAGCTGTGGTTGCCAGGAATATACCGTGAAAAAAATGTGGAATCTGTAAAAGACAATTATACAGTAATTTTATGTAAAAAATGCAACTTTCCATAGCTTTTTACGGTTATTTGCAGTAAAAAAAAAAGTTATAATATAATAATATATACAGTAATTTGTTGTTAATTTAACAGTAATAGGATAGACCCTATTATGGTAAATAACTGTAAAAATAACAGAAATATGTTAAACCTTATTAAAACCTTTGACAGTAAAAAACACAGTGAAATTGTATAACAAATTACAGCATTTTATTATGACCAGATACATTTTACGGTAAATTCCTGGCAACCACAGCTGCCGGTATTTTACCGCTAAAAATACAGTACAATATAAGGAACATAAATAGTTTACCGTACATTTTACACTTGCAACCGCTAAATATAGAAAAATCTAAAGATGCTCATATATAACCAAGGTAGTGAATATTACTGATAAACAATGAGAAAATTTGACATACCATTTGAAAACAGACTAAACATATAATTTTCTCTATTCCTACCAAACAGCATAGATCTTGAGAATACAGCATGTGTCCATATATATGGCTGGTAATCCATGGAGAAATGAATAAACATGAAACAAAAAATGACCTGCCCCTGACCGATCAACAGTAATGAGTCACTGGGTCCTGCCTTGGTGAAGGAAAGCACTCAGTGGAGTTTCTAATGCGCATGGTGTCGAAGATACAAGCTCTGCAGGAGTACTTCAATGTCCATCAGGAGTTCACTTTGGACTGGCAGGATCCCCTCTGCAGCAAAAAAATGGATAAAGTTTCAAAAGTTTGATCAGTGCTTGAGCAAAATGCACAGAAATGAACAAAACGTGCTGTCAAAAACAGATCTAATGATAAATGATTTCTTAGGTGTAAAGTATGCAGTTCTTAAAGGATTAGTTCACTTTTAAAAAAACTTTTGCTGATAATTTACTCACCCCCATGTCATCCAAGATGTCCATGTCTTTCTTTCTTCAGTCGAAAAGAAATTAAGGTTTTTGATGAAAACATTCCAGGATTTTTCCCTATATTATGGTCTCCAATGGGACCCAAACGGTTCAAGGTCCAAATGACAGTTTCAGTGCAGCTTCAAAGGGCTTTAAACGATACCAGACGATGAATAAGGGTCTTATCTAGCGAAATGATCACTCATTTAAAAAATAAATAAAAAAGTTTAATTTTTATAAGCACAAATGCTCGCCTTGCTCTGTTCTGTGATGCGCATTCGTGACGTCACGTAATACGCAATTACGTTGAAAAGGTCACGCTTGAAAAATTTCTGTCCTGAAGAAAATTTTCTTTTAGGCTTTTTAATATTAAAGCACCCAGGATACACACACGAAATGGGCATTTTAAACGATAAACTGACACAAATACATTTGAATATGTGGTGTATATGGTCCTCCTTCCGCACATTTGTAAACACGTCAACTTGACCTTTTCAACGTAATTGCGTATTACGTGACGTCACGAACGCGCATCACAGAACAGAGCAAGGCGAGCATTTGTGCTTATAAAACTTAAACTTTTTTATTTATTTTTGAAATGAGTGATCGTTTCGAAAAACTGTCAATTGGTTTACAGAAAGTTTCCGTACTATATACGGTGAATAACTGTAATAGATCTAACGGTACATTTAATGTAATTTTACGGTAAAATACCGTTAAATTCAGTTTTTGGAAGTGAAAAATAACAATTCATTGTAAAATTTACAGTGAAAATCCGTAAATTGACATTCCCACAATTCCCTGCATGACACTTCACAATTGATATATTTTCGTTGAAATAACTGTTTCTTCTTAGTTTTTCTCATTTTTTTCTAATCAGTTATGTACATTAGGGTTTTATGTTACATCTAATGTTGTTAAATTAATGTTTATTGCATTTTTAAAATTTCATGCATGTTACCATGATGGTGTTTAGTGTGTGTGTGAATGACACTTTGTGCACCTTCTATATATTAGTATTGTCCTCCTCAGCTTGTGGAAAAGCTGCTTGTGATGAACTTTGATTCATCATGTGACTCTTATCACCACTGTGTTTGGTGACTGTCAGTGTATTATAAAGGTACAAAACAGATATTAGTACTTCATTAGGTTAGTAAAATAACCTTATATCAGTTAATGAAATACGTTATTTTACCGTAAATTTAACAAATTTTTTTTTACGTTGCTACTGTATTTTTTTACGGTAAAGTTCTGGCAACCACAGCTGCCGGTTTTTTACCGTAAATTTTACTGGGATTTTTTTTTTACAGTGTATTACTGTTAAATTAACAACAAATTACTGTATATATTATTATATTATAACTTTTTTTTTACTGCAAATATCCGTAAAAAGCTATGGAAAGTTGCATTTTTTACATAAAATTACTGTATAATTGACAAATATATTTGTTTTTTTCTACCATGATTTTGGTAAAAAAAAAATACGTTGTCTACTGTAAAATTTAGGGTTACAAAACCAGTATACCGTATTGTCTTTTACAGATTCCACATTTTTTTCACGGTATATTCCTGGCAACCACAGCTGTCGGTATTTTACCGTAAATTTGACAGTTTTTTTTTAACAGTGTAGCAAAGACAGGACTTACAGCTTTTTTTTTTTTAGATTTCTGCAATGCTTTCTCGTAAACTCCCAGCAAATATACCATTATATGTGCTTTCATTACACACTGCTTTGAATCCAGGAAGCTTAAGCCTTCCACCATCAAGATTATTATTTCAGGCATTCAATTCCACTTTATGTTTAGATCCTTCCTCTCAAAGCCTGTTACAAAATCACCTCCATAAGTCTTCTTCTCAATGGGTTATAAAAGGAAAGCCCACAGTTCCAGAAAAACGACTACCACTGTCTCTCTCACAGGTGCACACGATAGTAGTTAAATTAAGATCAGGCCTTTTTACTCTGCACACAAATTTACTCCTAGAAACAACATTCTTCACCGCCTATTATGGATTAAGAAGAGGAGAATTCACTATTAACAACAAAATATTCAACCCTTCACATAACCTCACAATCAAAGACATATCATTTCACACTGATTACTTTTCCACCTATATATTGAGAGATAATCCTGATGATGCAGTAGAAGTTTTTAATTCATTGTTTTTAGAAGTAAGTAATAAACATGCCCCTTTAATAAAGAGAACTGTAAGGAAAACAAGAGCTGGTTGGATAGATGCTGAACTAAAGGACTGTATGGCACAAAGAGATGAGGCCAAAAAAGTTGCAAACAACTCCAATTATGAATCAGATTGGCAAGTCTACAGAAAATTGAGAAATTATGTGACTAAACTGAATAAAAAGAAAAGGAAGCTGTATTATGGAAATTGGATATCAAACAATAAATATGATAGCAGGAAATTATGGAATATTTTAAATAACATGTTGGGAAGAAATGTTAAAAATGCTCCAACATTTCTTGAATCAGGGGATAGGTTTCTTACAAAGCCACTGGAAATAGCAAATTATTTAAGTAAGTATTTCTATGAGAAAATTGATAAGTTTCGAGATGAAATGGGTCAAATACAAACAAATAATACAAAAGCAGAAATGCTAATAGGAAATAAGATCATGGTAGGAAAGACTTGTAAATTTGAATTTACTGAAGTAACAGAGAGTCAAGTAAAAAAATTACTATTAGAATGTAAAGAAAAACCATCGGGTGTAGATAATATTGACTCAAAGTTACTGAAACAAGTGGCAAACATAATTGCAGTTCCGATTACTCATATTTTGAATTTGAGTTTACAGAAGAGTATTTATCCGCAATCTTGGAAAACAGCAAAGATTGTACCATTACCAAAGAGCACAGCTGTACCTTTTTGTGGTCCTAATTGCAGACCAATTAGTCTGTTACCAACCCTGAGTAAAGTTATGGAGAAAATAGTTTTTGAACAAATTCAGAACTATTTTTCAGATAACAACTTAAGTACTGACTTTCAGCATGCTTACAGGGTTGGTCATTCAACCACTACAGCGATGGCTCAAATGACAGATGACTGGCTTACAGCATTAGATAACAAGATTTTGGCAGGAGCAGTGTTATTAGATTTTAGTTCAGCTTTTGATCTTATTGACCATAATCTTTTATTAAGAAAAATGAAATGTTACGGTTTCAGTAAGGCAGCATTACTTTGGCTTCAGAGTTACCTAGAGAATAGGAAACAGACTGTTTTCTTTAATGGAAGTTTTTCAGACGAAAGAGATGTTTGCTGTGGTATACCACAAGGAAGCTGTCTAGGTCCGCTCCTGTTTTCTATGTATACAAATGACTTGCCTTTAGTGTTACAAAAAGCAAAAATATCTATGTATGCTGATGATTCAACAATTTATTCATCACATAGTACAATTGGTGAACTTCAAAATGTCTTAATGGAAGAATTAAAATTGGTATATGAGTGGGTCATAAATAATAAGTTAGCACTAAATATTGGAAAGACAAAAAGTATTGTGTTTGGAACCAGATGTATGCTGTTGGATGAGCCCAAATTATGCCTAACTGTGAAAGATACAAATGTTGAGCAGGTACAAGAGGTTAAACTTCTTGGAGTAGAACTTGATAACAAGCTGTCCTGGTCCAAACATATCAGCACTGTAGTACGTAAGATGGGCAGAAGTCTCATGATGGTTAAACGGTGCTCCCATTTGTTACCTTTTAATATGGTGGCAGATGTTATAAAAACAATTGTACTCTCACAATTAGACTATTGTTCTGAGATTTGGTCCTGTGCTGCTGCTTCCCATATCAAAGTGCTTCAAATGGTCCAAAACAAGGCAGCGTGATGTGCTCTTCGATGTCTGTATAGAACAAATGTAAATTGGATGCATGTTATGTTATCCTGGTTAAAGGTAAAAGAGAGATTTGAAGCCTCATTGCTTAGTCTGACAAGAAATATTGTAGTATCTAAATTACCAAATGTGCTTTATCAGGAGCTATGTTTTAGTTATAAGGAGCATAATTATGAAACCAGACATGCTATAGAGGGCAGATTCAAATTACCTAAAGTAAAAACAAATTATGGAAAAAATACTGTAAAATACAGATCCATGTATTCTTGGAACAACTTGCCAAGTGAGATAATTAATGCAAATAGCAAACATCAATTTAAAGTCCTCCTGAAGAGGCACTTTCTTTTATTCCAGTAGCAACCAAGAAGAAAATTGGATTTTCTATAGTATTTTTGTATCATTAAAATTTCTACTAATCGCAATGAGTAATATTATCTCTCTATTACTACTTTAACATAAACTAGGTCCTGTGTGTGGATGTGTGCGTGTTTGTGTATGGGTGTGAGTATGTACTTATGTGTTGTTTTTGTTGATGTCATGAATTTTCTGTTTGTATTATTGATATTCTTGTCATATTATTCATGTAAATGCTTTGTATTGAAGTATCGACTCCAGGAAGAATAGCTGTGTTTTCACAGCTAATGGAGATCGGAATAAATACAAATACAAATGAAACATTCTAAAATAGACAGAGATAATAACGGAAGAACCATTAACATTTCTAGAACCAGTGACGGATATTGCCCCCTCACAGCCAGAAAAAGGAGAAGCTATGTCCAAGCATTGGTTTGCCTCACGTCTCTGGACCGTATGCCTCCATTGTGGCATGGACCCCACACTTTATGCCAGCCATTCATTTCGCCTAGGTGTGGAAACCACCGCAGCTTGGTGGTCATCATCAGCGTATCAGGGATACATTAGGGCTAGAACTCAGGATATAATATTAGCCCCAAAAGCTTTAAACAGCTCTTTCAAATAAAATAGAATAAAAAAAGCACTTTGCTGCATTCACATAGTATTTTATTATACTATAAGGGGCACACTGCTCTCTTACCCCTTAATGCTATAATTTCAGGGACATGCTGCTTTATTCTTGTTTTTCTCCCGCTGTTGAGAACACCCTTTTGCTGCTATAACTGCAGGGGCCTGCTGTTCAATCCCTCAGCAAAGGATAAACACCCCTCACTACTTTAATTTTAAGAGGGGCCTTCTACTCTCTCCCTCGTTTTAGAGGGGAGAATACCGCTCTGCTAGCCATGAGTACATTAAGGTATATTTCAATAACATCGTCTTTTCTCTATTGCAGGAATGGAACATGGATAGGGTTTTGGCGGGTTCTTCTATGGGCAAGTTAATGTTTGGAGGGTTAATGCTAAAGCTCTTGTATGTTCAATTAATTTCGGAGTAAGAACACCCATAAGGAACCATACCGCCAAAAATAACTTGTTTCAACAAACTCAAAGTAACTTGTCAAAGTGGTCCTGTCTGAACTGAAATGAAAGATTTTTGTATATTAATTAATGTAATATTATTATTAACATTTTCTTTGAAATTAGTAAATACTCTAATCTCTGGATTTAAAATAATCTTATTTGTGCATAATCATTAATATTCATGAGATTAAACATATAAATTCTTCAAATGATTACTGAACTAAAATAGTGAGCTATTAGTCTCTCTCATTATTGAATTGTTTATGAACTTGATCTGCTGGTTGCTGGTGTTTCTCTTCAAACAGGTTTAGCAACTTTTGCCTCTAGAAGTGGAAGTATTTTCAGTGTTTTACTGTGTGCCATTTTACACCAGGTCTTAATACGATTCTTTAACTCAGAAAAGCCAAGCATCAAAGTGTTGAATAGTAATATTTCTAGTTGCCTCTACAGGAATTTACATTGTGGGGAAACACTAGATGAGAAACCATGACGGGAACCTGTATTTTAATCAAGGTGAATGAAGATTAGTCAGGTGAGCTGCTTTACTTCCTCATTAACTTAAGAAACTTTCTTGAAGTATATTAAAAACCTAATCATGGAGTACCTTAAGAAACATGAATAATAGCCAATAACATGATTATCAACATCACAAATATCTGTGCATGTTCATTTCATTTCTTGTAAAGTCATTTTACAGATGTATTAAATGTCAACTTATAGTATATATAGTAGTTGGACCCACTTTAAACACTGTCCAAAGTCAACACTGACACATACTATCTTGCGCTTTTTTATTAATAGACAGCCTTCTAATGTGAAAATTATTTTCATGTAAAATCAGCCATATTGATTGCTGATTCTCTGTTCTGTTGTTCCTCTTCTAATAAAGTCAATTTAAGGGTAACAGATCGATCTCATGAGCCCAGCTGCATGTCCCTGAAGAGTGACGAGTCTATGATAAAGCCAATAACATTTAAGGGAAAACACACATCAGCTGATCTGAGGTACAGCATTTCATAGATAGATAGATTGTTCTCTATGTGAGGTTTATTTACAAATTTACACAACTTTATATGGTCATTCTGTGTCAAAAAGCAACCAAATTTCAGAAGTTTCCCGAGATAATTTTTTTTGGATTATTTTAAGAAAGACAAATATTGTGATGAAAGCATGAAAGATATTGTATTTAAAGTACAAAATATTGTATTAAATTGTATTAAATAGTAATCCACTATTTTGTAGAGGGCAGTAAAATTTTCAGTTATCATTTTTGATGAATAAAGGTGTTTGTAGTTTAACAATTTACTCCTGGAGCGACAGTGACTATACATATCTCTGGAATTTAACCTTATAGGGCCTTTAAAATTATAGTCCCATTTTTGAACTTTCATCATTGGCAATAAAGCAACAAGCATTGGTGAAGTCAAATTTTGCTAATAGATCTTGCTAATAGATTTTACCCATGTGTACAAAATAGTGAATTACTCAGATAAATATTAAATGCTATGGATAAATGTTTACTTTCTTCTCCATTTATTAATTTCTTTCACTAGAAAAATAAATAAAAATTAACATGTTTGGCCAGGACCTCTGATTGAGGTCACACGGAATGACTATATATGAATTCTTGTTTCTGTTTTCTCTACTCAATTGTATAGTCTCTTTTCTATAATTAGTGAACTGTCTATGGACACTCAAGGAACATTTAGGGGAAGACACATGTCATCTAATCTGAGGTACAACATTTCTGTCTAGACATATCATGGTTATGGTTATTGATGTTACCCTCCTTCCATGAAGAATTTGATTTACAGTGATTTAATGGGGTCTCACCTGGGAGCCTAATCACCTCCAAGTGATAACATTGAGATTTGCATGCCAAGTCACACCTACCCGGATGTATGGGTATAAATATGACTGGCATTACTCAATTCATTGAGTAATGCCAGTCATTTTCTGTTTTTCTGAGAAGCCGAGACAGTGATCCCAGCTATTCAGCGGTGCTTCAGAGTTGTGGCAGGAGGGACATAACATCTCTGTTTCCTCCTTCAGGGAACAAGGGTTACATCACTAACATAGACATTCCCTTTCAGCCAGTTATGTTTTATGTTAAGTCAGTACTGACATAATGGGCTCCCTGTGGAAAGTGCTACAGTCACTGAAGCTGCATGCCCATTTGGCAACTGCTCTCTACATAGTCATAACCCACCCAGCACCTCAATTAAGGTAACCACTATCCAGTGAGATAACCTCTGTTTGAAGACAGCTTTTCCCTTCTGCTGACGTCCAAAGCAGACAGAGTTGCAAGTTCACCACCTGGTCCCTAATAGGAGTGGTGGGAACTTTGTGTGCGTATCCAGGCCGGGGTCTCAGGATCACATGAGACAAATCCAGCCCGAACTCATGTCCGAAAATGCCTGCAGGTCCCTCACCCTGGTGATGGAAGCGAGCATGGTCAGGGGCGTGGTCTGTTACTGTCTTTAGTAACAGAATCTTAAGCTCAACTGATTCTTGCAACTCGAAGGGAGCTCTCTGTATACTAGGAAGGACCACAGAGAGGTCCCAGGAGGGGATGAGGAGCAGTCTGGGAGGCTTTTACCTCCTGGTGCCTCTCAGGAACCTGATGACCGGATTGTGCTTTCCAAGTGACCAGGCATTAAGAGCACTGGGGTGTGCTGCAATGATGGTGACAAAGACTTTCAAGGTGGAGGGGAACAACCCCTGTCCCTGAAAAGCAGGTCGTTCCTCAGGGGAATCTGCATGGGTCAGGTCTGAAAACTAGGTCCGGGTGGGCCAGTAGGGCACAGCCATGGAGGAAAGGCTGGGAGAAATGCATACAGCTGTATACCAGCACATCCATGCAGAGGGTCCCCTCAGTCAGGGAATAGAAAAACTGGCAGTGGGAGGACTCCTGTGAGGCAAACAGGTTCACATGTGCATCTCCAAATCAATTTCAGATCAGCTGGACAACCTAAGGGTTGTAATCTCCATTTTACTGTAAATGTGAGCTGTCTTGAGAGTCCGTTGGCCACATGATTGAGCTCACTCGGGTTATGAACAGCACACAATGACTTGAGCGGCCGCTGACTCTAGAAGTGGAGTTGGCGGGCGAGTTGTTACAAGTGACGTGAGTGTACCCCGCTTTGTTGGTTGATGGACGCAACAGTCGCATTGTTGTCCGTGCGGACCAACACTTGCTTTCCCTGCAGGAATGGTCAAAACCGATGCATGCTCATTGCACACAGTGCTCCAACCTTTTCTGGAGGCATCTGATGTAACATGCCTGGACATTTGTTCTGTGGGCACTCCGGCCTGTAGAAAGACAAGGTCTGACCAGGTGCTGAATGTCTGGTGACAGCACGGTGCGATGGCCACACAGAGCGTGCCATGGTGCCATGCCCATCTTGGGGCATGCAAATCTCACTGGCCAATGTCTATTTGCTTATTTAGTTACCACTTCAAGGTGATTGGGCACCCATGCAAGAACCCATTACATCAGTATTGACAAGTTGTAGAACGTGACTGACAGAATGGGAACAATATTTTATTACCACTTTTCCTTCTTTGATTTATGTTGTAATCTAATAACTGATTCTTTCAGTCGTAATTCTCAACTAGTCCAAAGCACATTTAAATCAAATCTGCTGAAGAAGTTTCAGTGTCTGTATGAAGGAACAGCAAAGCAGGGAAACCCAACACTCCTGAATGAAATCTACACAGAGCTCTACATCACAGACAGTGAAAGTGGAGAGATCAATAATGAGCATGAGGTGAGACAGATTGAGACACAATCCAGGAAAGCAACAACAGAGGACACACCAATCAAATGCAATGACATCTTTAGACCTTTACCTGGACAAGACAAACCCATCAGAACTGTGCTGACAAAGGGAGTCGCTGGCATTGGAAAAACAGTCTCTGTGCAGAAGTTCATTGTGGACTGGGCTGAAGGGAAAGAGAACCAGAATGCCCATCTCATATTTCCACTTCCTTTCAGAGAGCTCAACTTAATGAAGGACAAAGCACTCAGTCTTTCAGATCTTCTTCATCTCTTTTTCCCTGAAACAAAAGAAATTGAAATATCCAGTGAAGACTATAAAGTGTTGTTCATCTTTGATGGTCTGGATGAGTGTCGCCTGTCTCTGAATTTTACGAGCAAAGTGAAAATGTGTAATATATATGAATCAGCCTCAGTGAACGTGCTGCTGATGAACCTCATTGTGGGAAATCTGCTTCCCTCTGCTCTCATCTGGATCACCTCCAGACCCGCAGCAGCTGATTTCATCCCTTCTGAGTGTTTCCATCGAGTGACAGAGGTACGAGGCTTCAATGAGCCACAGAAGAAGGAATACTTCAGAAAGAGAATCAGTGATCAGAGTCTTGCCAATAAAATCATCACACACCTGAAATCCTCAAGGAGCCTCCACATCATGTGCCACATCCCAGTATTCTGCTGGATCTCAGCCACTGTTCTAGAGAAGATGTTTTGTGAAGCAGAGAGTGGAGAGATTCCAAAGACACTCACTCAAATGTACACACACTTCCTGATCATTCAGACCAGCATCAAACATGAGAAGGACTATGAGAAGAAAGATGAAGACATGATTGCCAAACTGGGAAAACTGGCTTTTCAGCAGCTTGTGAAAGGCAACCTGATCTTCTATGAGCAAGACCTGAGAGAGTGTGGCATTGATGTGACAGAAGCATCAGTGTACTCAGGATTGTGCACTCAGATCTTCAGAGAGGAGTTTGGTTTGTATCAGGGGAAAGTCTTCTGCTTTGTTCATCTGAGCATCCAGGAACATCTAGCAGCTCTATATGCTCACATTTACTTTATAAAGAAGAACAGAAATGCATTTTTTCAAATATCCAAACCAAGTTTCTTGTCTAAGGTTTTAAACCGGAAGAAATGTCATTCATTATCTGAGTTTCATGAGAGAGCTGTGGATGAGGCTTTACAGAGTAAGAACGGACATCTGGACCTTTTCCTGCGTTTCCTTTTGGGTCTCTCATTGGAGTCCAATCAGACTCTCTTACGAGAACTACTGACAAAGACAGGAAACTACTCCTACAACAAAGAGGAAACAGTTGAGTACATCAAACAGAAGATCAGGGAGAATCGCTCTCCAGAGAGATCCATCAATCTGTTCCACTGTCTGAATGAACTGGGTGATGATTCACTGGTGCAAGAGATACAAGATTATCTGACATCTGGAAAAATAAGAGAAACCAAACTCTCATCTTCACAGTGGTCAGCTCTGGTTTATGTGCTGCTGACATCAGAGCAGAAGATGGATGTTTTTGATCTAAAAAAGTTTACTGGAGCACAAAATACAGCAGATGAAGTTCTTCAGAAGCTGCTGCCTGTGGTTAAAGAATCCAGATCAGTTCAGTAAGTCACACTGACAGCAATCACTACACTGATAAAACATGATCACATTTAAGGTTTTAGCATATGCTTTCTAACCAAAGCAACAAAATGATAAAGTTTTCACAAAATCCCATCACAAACAGTTAGCAGTGAGTAGGAGAGTGTGTGAGACACTTACTAAAGCAGCTGAGGAGGTTTTTGTGTGTCTGTATGAGAGATGGGGGATTGTAGAGGTCAGTGTGTGAGATGTGATTGAATGTGATGAGGATCAAAAACAGAAGACAACAAGAGAGCCTTTTTCTATATATTGATGCTGTATGGTTAGGACTGTTTGTCCTCTAATGATGTTTATGTGAATGTTTTACTGCCTCTATAAATTACAGTTGTAGTTAACACATTTTATTCTATATTTGCAGCTGGTATCAGTTCACCATGCATCTTTAATCTCTACAGGTTGATTGGTTGTGGTGTCACAGATGAAGGTTGTGCTGCTCTGGCTTCAGCGCTGAGATCAAACCCCTCACACATGAGAGAACTGAGTCTGTCTGGAAATAAACTAGGAGCATCAGGAGTGAATCTGCTATCTGATGGACTAAAGGATCCTCACTGTAAACTGGAAACAATGTGGTAAGATTGTGTAAAATTCTCAACATTCTCATTCTCATCCTACTGGGATTAATGAATGATATACAATAAAACAGAAAACTAAAAATGTGCCCTGTCAGATCACTGAAGATATTTTAATCTTCATTAGGTTCTTTACAAAGTGTCTAATATAATTGTACATATGATCTTTATGAAAGTGTAAACGTAATTGGATGATGCATAAGTTTTTTGACATTATTATGATATTGAAACTAACCCGCTCAAGCAACATGTATAAGAGGGTCTGAACCTTAGACTGAACCAGTTAATCGTACCTTGGAGTAAGTCTCTCTTTCTGATAATGAGGCTCATGCTTATCTGAGCTATAGATCATGAACTGAGAGACTGAAGAGTGCCATTGTTCTCTACAGGTTGAGTTATTGTGGTGTCACAGATGAAGGTTGTGCTGCTCTGGCTTCAGCTCTGAGATCAAACCCCTCGCACCTGAGAAAACTGGATCTGACTGGAAATAAACTAGGAGACTCAGGAGTGAATATGCTCTCTGATGCACTGAAGGATCCTCACTGTAAACTGGACACACTGGGGTAAGATTGCAAAAATTTTTCCTCCATTTTCTTCATATGGTCAATTATGGACAAAATAAAAAAAAGATAGATAATTGAAAAATAATTTTGTTGTTTAATCTTCATTAGATTCTTTCAAAGTTTTTGACAGTTTTTACTTAAGCCGAGTTCAGACTGCACAATTTTAGCCCTGATTTTGGCTCGCTGACAGGTTTGGAGAAATCGCAGACAAATGCCCGAAATAACAGGCAAATCGCTGCTCGTTCACGTGAGTGACAATCACGCAGTGTGAATGAGCAAAGACGCGATCTGAGAGAATCGCAGACGAGTCGCAGACGCCCGTGAGATATTTGGCATGCTAAATATCTGGACCTGTCGGCGATTCAAAATACTGCTGTGTTAAAAGTGTTCTGACTGAAAACTACATCGGCGATGACCGACAGCCAATGAGAGAGCTATTTAGGAGTTATAGACCATATACATAGTTCCTTGCGTCTTCCCAACCATTTCATCCTCCATATTCTTCTTTTCTTTTTCTTGTTTTTGCTGCAAATCAGCACACAGGCAATTTATATTGCAAGCTTCTTGCGGCCTACCATTTTTAATAATAATCCCAGTCTCATGTGAGAACTCCGGTCGTGCACACGTGATATCGCGTTGTTTCCTTGTCACATCTCACGTGTTTTTGGTTGTGAAACGTAGTTTGCGTGCCAGACAGAGTTGTCGGCGAATCTTCCTATTGTAAAGTCATGCAGTGTGAAACCTTCTGTTGCCGATCCATCGTGCAGTATGAACACAGCAGTGACTGAATGCTGGCTAAGATAGTCATGCAGTGTGAAAAGAACAGTGACCCGACTACTTTGAAAATAGTGCAGTCTGAACTGATCATTTGAATGTATATTATCCTGCTTATTATCAATATACTTGCCACATAAGTAAATAATTGGATACAAAATATTGATTTGAGTTTAAATGTCTTATCACAAAACTCCACATGATTCCACAAAGTAAAAATATTCCAAACAAGCAGATTTGAACCAAGATGAACAAGCTCAAACAAGACGACCATTTAAGGGATAATATGCAGTCATAACACTTATTACACAGATTTTCACTAAATTAATAATTTTGTGGAAATTACACATTTATTTTAATTGAAACTGTTTCAAAATCTTACATGTGTATTATAAGGTGACCGTTATTTAGAAAGTATCACTTTATTGTTTCCATGGTGACATGTCATTGCTTGTCACGTAAACACACCACAGCACTGTATGACTGATGATCTGCTTTTATTTCAGTTTTCCTTTTTTATTCAAAATATTTACAAATTTGTTAACTATAGCATGAAATATCTGATATTCCGATTGTCAAATATGAGCAAGTGGATGTGTTTTGCTGTTTAAACACCTTTATATCGATCGCGTTAGTTGAGCTGCATGCGTGATGGGCGCCGCCATGTTAGTTTGTGCCGCACAGAGAATCGGATCTGTTGGATTTACAACATGTGAATTCATCCACTTCTCCCGAAATACATGAAAGTAAGTGAGTCTGTGAACTGGGGAAGAATAGAGTAAACTTTAAAGTTACTTTCACAATGTGTGTCTGATATGAGTAAAACGTGTCGACTAATTATAATGGAAAGGATTATTTCTGCTTCTATAGACATCATTGTGTATTTTTAAACTCTAAATATATTGTTTTGTTAGTACTCATGTGTATTTAAATGTCTGAAACCTAAAATAAACATTATTTGGTTGAAAACACTGCATATATGTGATATATGAAAAGCGATGCGCGCGTCCATCTCTGGTTTAGCGCCAGCCAAAGCACGCAAGCATATTTGAATTTGGCAGTTGATCACGTGATGCGCTGAATGTTCTAAATCACCGGTGTGATCGTACGCTCCAGGGACCAGCCAAGACTGACCACAACGGTGTGATCGTACACGTCAAAGGGTTAATTAGATGCAGCTCACTGGTAAGTGGCACTATGGTGAGCTATTTTTAGAACATTCCCACAGGCGACTCATGTGGTCCTTGCGGGCGACCAGACATGTTGGTGACCCCTGAGTTAGTCTGAAGACCTTGATTGGTTTGTTCAGGTGTTTAATTAGGGTTGGAGATAAACTCTGCAGAACTATGGCTGTGTTCCAGTTCATTTTTTATGCCCTTCCCTCGCTAACTTCCCTCAGTCTCGTGGACTCGGATATACGTCATTGTCAATATTCAGTCTTCTTTGCCTCCACCTCCTCCCTCTATGGTACCAACTCCTCAACCTCAGATAAACACTAATTTCGGTCAGTTAGTTTATGCCCCTATATTACCTGCTCTAAATCATCGGGATGATATGCATCTATCAGGACAATACCAGGAGCTAGACCTGTAGTGCAACTACCAATACCTCCTTGGGCTTTGAATCTCCATTGTTTGGCCCAGTATATCCTGGATTTTGGCCACCAGTAGCAAGCCATATGTATCCAAACCATTTGTCAGTTCCAATGAATGCTCATTTTTATTAAAGACCACAAGATTCCAAGTTTGTTCCGGCATTGTCTCAGTGTCCATCACTCTCAGTACTTTTTGCGTAATCCAGCAGCTGGCTGTATTTTTATAAAGCATTTTCTGTTTTCTTACATTTCTTACAAATGTATTTAAAATAAAAAAAATTTAATCTGTAATTAATACAATAACAAAACAGTTGAATGATAAAATGATCAAATGATTGTCAGTTAAGTAAAAGCTCCTTACTTAAGTCTCTCTTTCTCATTGTCAAGTTCTTGTTTATCTGAGCTATAGATCTTGAACGGAGAGACTGAACATTGTCATTGTTCTCTACAGGTTGATTGATTGTGGTGTCACAGATGAAGGCTGTGCAGCTCCAGCTTTAGCTCTGAGATCAAACCCCTCACACCTGAGAAAACTGAGTCTGTCATTGAATAAATTAAAAGACTCAGGAGTGAATCTGCTTTCTGCTGGACTGAAGGATCCTCACTGTAAACTGGAGAAACTGTGGTAAGATTGTGTAAATTTGTCAACATCCTTCTTCATTTTCCTGCTGTGGTGAATAATGAACAAAATTAAAACAATAATATCTGGCAGGTAATTGTAGGTGATTTTAACTTCAGTAGATTCTTTCCAAAGTGTTTGACATAATTTTACAATATCAATGATATTATAAACACGATTGGATGATGTAAAAGATGTGACAAGTTAGTTCAAATCATACAGATATGTTGAGAATTTTGGGCTACCTAAAATTTTTATGATATTGAAACTAACACCCTCAAGCAGCATGTAGAACCAGGTCTGAACATTAGACTGGATTTATTAATCATGCCGTTGATTAAGTTTCTCTTCCTGATTGCAAAGTTCCTGATTATCTGAGCTGTAGATCCTGAACTGAGAGAATGAAGTGTGTCATTGTTCTCTACAGGTTGAGTGATTGTGACATTACAAATGAAGGTTGTGCTGCTCTGGCTTCAGCTCTGAGATCAAACCCACACCTAAGAGAACTGGATCTGTCATGGAATAAACTAAGAGATTCAGGAGTGAATCTGCTTTCTGATAAACTGAAGGATCCTCACTGTAAACTTGAGATACTGAAGTAAGATTGTATAAATGTTTCAACATCCTCTTCCATTGTCCTTCTGTGGTGAATAATAAACCAAATTGAAATTAAAACTAAAGGGTACTACAAAAAATGTAAGATTCTACATTTTTATGATATTGAAACTAACCCACTCAAGCTGAATGTAGAAGTGGGTCTGAAACTTCGACTGGACCTGTTAATCATGCTGTGGATTAAGTCTCTCTTTCTTATAGTGAAGTTCCTACTTATCTGAGCTGTAGATCCTGAACTGAGAGACTGACGAATGTCATTGTTCTCTACAGGTTGTATGATTGTGACCTTACAGATGAAGGTTGTGCTGCTCTGGCTTCAGTTCTGAGATCAAACCCCTCATACCTGAGAGAACTGGATCTGAAAGGAAATAAATTAAGAGACTCTGGAGTGAATCTGCTCTCTGATGGACTGAAGGATCCTCACTGTAAACTGGAGAAACTGAAGTGAGAATGTATAAAAGTCACCACATTCTCAGTCTCCTCCTACTGGGATTAATAAATTAAATGCGTAAAACAAAATTTACACAGAAACTAAAAATGTGTCCTGTCAGATAACTGGAGATGTTATTTTAACCTTCATTAGGTTCTTTACAAAGTGTCTGATATAATTTATACATTATATCTGAAGTGACAAATGACCATCTTGTCACTTAGAGGTAGTGTTGTTTTTGACGTGTGAGATCCAAACAAAATGCTTCCAGTCCAGTACTGCATTTATCAAATCTATTTATCACAAAGGTCACATATGACAATTTTAACTCACAGTTCCGATGCTCAAACATATTGTAATCCCACAAGTTTGCATGTCCTGACATGGTCAAAAATTGTTGTGCTTCCCTCCATTACATATCACTTCTCTTACTCTTTGGCTAACTATATACTAATTAAACACACACTCCACCCACTGTTCAACAATGGAATTGAAACATACATTCAACAGAGCATATATTGATAATATAGACATAATTAGGTGATCATAAGATTTTTACCATTTTTTATGATATGGTAACTAACCCCTTCAAGCAGCATGCAGAAGCAGGTATGATCCTTAAACTGGACAAGTTAATTGTGTTGTGGATTAAGTCTCTCTTTCTGATTGTGAAGTTTCTGCTTATCTGAGCTGTAGATCCTGAACTGAGAGACTGAAGAGTGTCATTGTTCTCTACAGGTTGAGTGATTGTGGTGTTACTGATGAAGGTTGTGCTGCTCTGGCTTCAGCTCTGAGATCAAACCCCTCACATCTGAAATATCTGGATCTGTCACTGAATAAACTCAGATACTTAGGAGTGAAGCTGCTCTCTGATCTGAAGGATGATCCACATTATAAACTGGAGGTGCTTAAGTGAGTGATGATTAAATCTTTTCATGTTTTAATTGAAATTAATTTAGTTTCTTCTTCTTCTCAGGTTACTTTCCTGGTAATTGTGACTGAAACACTATAAGTTAATATATATTTTTTCAAATTAATTTTTTTTATAGTTTATATTAACAATGAAGTATCTTTAATTTTAGTTTATTTCAAAACAATACAATCTTTTGCTTTCATCATTTTCTTTTTATCTCTAAATTGTGCATTTTGAGAGATTGTCAATTGCAATAGAAGATAATGTTAAATATTTATCACTACTTTCTGTCATATATAAAACTAACCCATTGACATAACAAAAGAGGACAGTCATACAGGATTATAGATAAGGGTCAGGGGTCATCATTCATGGTGATTTGGATGCAAATTCAAAATCTGAATGTTTAAAAACAGCTTAAACGATAATGTTTCACAGTGTTATATTATCTCTTACTTAATATTTCTTTTAGTTGGTCTAAAGTGGATAGTGCAATAATGTCACACACATTTGTCTGTGTTTTACTTACAGGTTTTAGATGTTAACATAACCTTCTTTGGAACAGCATATGGTGAATAAAGAGTCACTACAGACACATCACATCCAACATAATCAACAGACACAAACCTATAGTGATCATCCCGTCTCCTCGAAGTGAGTTTGGAGCAGAGCATGAAGAAACAGAATAGCTGCATCCGAAACTGCTTACTCACTGAGTAGGTACTTAATTTCAATAAGAGTAGGTACTAAATAGCCTGATCTCATTGAGTATGAATGTGGAACGGACATCATCCACCATGTTGATGTTATCATGTGACTTACAACGTTATTACAAGCGCAACAACTTAAAAGATATGAGTGACAGGTTTAATTAATCTATCTGTAAATATCTTGATATTGATTTAACTTGCTTATTTTATGGTCTTGTTGAAGAAACAGCTGCCCATGTATTTTGTGATTTTAGTATAACCAATACATTTGGGCTTAATTTAAGTTCTTATATTTTTAACCCTACTAATGTGACCCAGAGTTTTATCCTTAAAGATATATTTTTTTTATTACGAAAATCCAAAATTGTGATCTCTTGAATATGTTGTTAATTTATTGTATATGCAAAAATGTTCGTCCAAGTGGCTTAAATCTCCTTTATGTTTTCCTCTTTTTCTTGTTAAATTTAACTCTCGTTTCATCCCTCAGGCTTCACTAAATAAATAAATAAATATATTTTTTTGATGCATTATGATGAGGATTTATTCAAAGATATTTAACCTTTCCATCGTGCTTTTTCAATGTGTATATAATCTCATACTATGATTTACACAAACCCATGATATTTATGTGTTTTTGTTTGTTTTTATGATTGTTCATTGTTAAAGATACAACCATGGTATTTTCCCTGATCTTGTATGTAATTATAAGTTCTGCAATAAAATAATAATAAAAAAAAGATAAGTGACAGGTGCACTAACACCTCATAACACCAGTAACTCGACAACCCTACCTTGTAAGGTTTTCCTCACTATTTGTTTTACTCACCATTACTTTTTTAAAACTTTTTTTTTAAACTTTTTTTAGTAAAACAAGAAACAAGCAAAATGTAAAGTTTTGTCATATGACATAGCTATGCATGAATACATAATAGACAAATGCAGCTGATGTGAATATATCTCAATTTTCAGTCAAGCAATGAATTAATGCAAGAATTTATAAAATATTTATATTTTATTTACTGACAACCATAGGACACATAAATGAGTAAAAGAATGAATAAAAGTAGCCATCACAATAAATAAATACATACACAAGTCAACAACACATGAAACAAAGCTTTGTTCAAACTTATTGTTCTAACAATCACCTATTTACACCTACTGCCATCTCAACACAGTTGTGCCAATTCTGCAGCTTTATTTTGATGAAGCAGCTGACCTCCGTAAACACCTTCGCCGGTCTTTGCTGTCCATAATGTCCCTCATTGCTGCTCTTCTCAATGGGGACATTGTTGATCCAGAGGATGAGGAAGACCATGATGTCGCTCCCCTGGACGCCACAACTTTGAAGCAAGAGTGGGATAAGATGTGCGGGACAATCTGATTGCTGCTGTGTCTGTGTAGCCCCTCCCATTCGCACCTGCCCACTCCAAGCGGGACACGAACCCGAGCCCTTCTGCATGGGAGTTGGACGCTCTAAAAAGGAGGCTAAAGGCTGCAACCCCTAGCTTCAGTTGCTAGAGCATCCCTTGAGATCAGGGGAGTGAGGTTTTACATGCACAGCACTTACCAGCCTATGTCTGTTACACTCACCCCACTAAACCTCACTCACATCCATGCTCTCTCCATGAGCATGTCTACCTGTAAAACAATTAAACAGGCTAAAACGCTTTGCAATTCATGACAGTATTCTGTTTCTTGCCATTTTTCATTTCATATTTTTACGTGCCATTTTTGTTGTAGCTTTATTACTTTTGTGGTGTAGTGGGTTAAACCACTGAACTGGTAAGCAGAAGGGTCCGTGTACTTTTGTGTCCATCCCTTTTTAGTTTTTTAACCACGTCGAGAAAAACAAAAAATTAACGGTGGTTGTATTCTTAAATGCTATGTTGAATACCAAAATTTAAATTAAAACCGAATACACAAATTTCATATGCACAAAATAAATATTGGCTTCTTTTTAGATTTTTATTCATTACGTTTTGCATCTTTATAAACTAAAATTAAAAATGGACAGATTAAAGTCGAAGAAATGTTAATTTATACATTCAGCATTATAGAAAACCGTTAGAAATGCTAAATATAAAAATACTGTCCTGCCACATTGTTTATGTTGCCATCGTCTTAGTCTTAGATGCTGTTGATGACAAGAAAATGTGTGAGAAATTAGTTTCTCCCTGGTTGTTTTAGTAGGATTAAGCCACGTAAAGCATTAATGTCCCAGCAGCGCAGCCATATGCATTGCTTTCAATGAAGAATTGAGAAACATTTCATGTCAAACCTCCACTGAGGCAAAGGGCATGGGATTTTTTACTTCATGAAAATTGCATATTGGGGTATAATTTTGTCATCATGACATATGTTGGGGTATTTTCAATTTGAACAGCAGGACACCAGCGTAGGCTATAGCCTATAAAGCAAATCCTAATCATAAACAATTTCTCGATCTAAAACAATATAAAACACCAAAAAAGTTACAGTAATTTAGATGTCGTTTTGGCCTTTATTCATATAAAACAGAGCGAGAATGGGATTGAGACTATATTGCAAGCGGGAACTCAATATGTGTTGCAGCGCTAATAAGAGCTAAAGTTTAGAAATGGTCATGTTTAGGTTAAAATATAATTGTAAAAACATAATAATTTAAAGAATTAGAATGAAAATTAATCAATGTCTTCTTTTTAGGCACTTTGATAGGAGTCATATTCTATTGACGCCAGAGGAAAAGGTTTTTAGCATCTGTATGACGCAAAAACAGTAGAAATTAAATTTAGCATTTTTACATATTAAAAAACAAGTTGTATCATTTATATTATTTTTAATAAAATTATAATCTTGCATGAGGAAAATCATCTTGTATCTGCTAATTCTATTCATCAGTGTTAAAATAAAAAAGGAAGAAACCGCATTTTTTCATATTTCATCTCTGATTAAAAAATG
Organism: Megalobrama amblycephala; assembly: GCF_018812025.1. NCBI lineage: Eukaryota > Metazoa > Chordata > Actinopteri > Cypriniformes > Xenocyprididae > Megalobrama > Megalobrama amblycephala. The sequence continues at coordinate 42,664,493 of NC_063052.1, read as the reverse complement.
ACGCAAAAGGACACGGACCCAGAAGGTTGCTGGTTCAATCAAATATATAATTTCAGTCATTATTTACTCGCCTTCACGCTGTTCAATCCCTTTTTTTTTCTGAAAACAAAGGGTGATTTTGGTAAAGTTTGTCCTACTGATTTTTTTCCCTTTTTTCCCACAAATGCCGTCGTCACCTTTCCTTGCAGGTCCTGCTCCACCACAAAAGCTCTGCAACAAATGCACAGAAATCAAGAATAAGAAAAGTGCTGTAATAACTCTGTTTGAAATTACAATAATTAAAATAAACTACAACTTAAGTTTTAAATTGATTTTTTTAGTATACTCACTCAAAGCCTTTGATGGTAGCATCAGCCTCTCTCCACCACGGATAACCACACTTATGATCATCTGTCCCTGTAACATCCAAACAAGTTTCCTCTGAGATTTATGTGCTCAATACTACATTTACATGTTGAGGTATTTGATGATGCGTTAACTCACTATCGTTAACTCACTATGCGTTAACTAACTATCTGACACAAATGTTCCTTAATTTATCAACAGCACTAATGGACAAATAAAATAGATAACTTATGTCTAGTTATTTGTACATTTGTTTATTTACATGACTTACATAATGTAAATGTGGGCTGTACATGTAATGTAGGCAGTGTTGACAACAGTGAATTCTGCATAATAGGACACATAAACCATTCAGATGTCTATTTCATGTTGTGATGTGCTCATCACCTGCAATACTTATTTAAGATTTTCCAGATGTTAAATAAACCTTTAGTAAGCATCTTTATGGTTTGGAATTTATGTAAGTCCAATTTGTTGGCATACATGTACTTACTAGAGCTCCTCTGTTAGCTAAACACAATAAAACATGTTTTTACAGCAAAATCAAAACTATACTATACTGTTTATCAACCAATGAGAGCAGCAGAGAGGCTTGTTTTGAGGAGACAATTATTAAGTTGTTTTGAGATCATATGTATTGTAAAATAAGTTGGGTTGACTTCTTAAACATTGTTAAAATGTTTCTTTCCTCAAACTTCTGTATAAGCCAAAGAATTTTTTTTTTTTTGGTGACTCTTTGAAATTTTTCTTTTTCTGGCCAAATTTCAAAGAAAACTCTTTTTTTGCTTTTAAGAAAGATTTTGATATATATTTAAATTCTTTGAAGAACTCTAAAAATTCTATTGCATATAAGACTCTGCAATGGTGTTATTATATAAGCTTTATTATATAATTATATAAGCTACTTTAGTATTTTTTTTTGTTTGTTTTGTTTTTTTGTATGTAACCCTCTGTCTTTTTTTTGTTTATTATTGTATAATATTGTTCATTACTCTCTTTTTATTACTGCATTAATAATAAAAAAAAAAGAAAGAAAGAAAAAAATCTGCGCAGAACTGATCACGGATGATCACTGCGAGATGTATGCGGTTAGAAATGTGTCCGAGGTCCACCTTACTCTGATGTCATGCTGACGAATGTCAAAAACCTCTCGCGAGGCCGAGGCAGCCGTGTCGGATTCTGCAGTCGAGCGCAGCTGCTCTCCACCGACTGCGCTGACCAAAAGCACGATAGGAAACGACTTGCTGACTACACAGCTTAATGCTTATTGTTTTAAACAACCGTGATGTATTGATTTCTTTTAAAATGTTTTATTTTAAAACTCTAATATCGTGTTTTTATGTGTATAAATTATGTGTGAAAACTCTCTGACAGTGCGATCTCTCTATGGGTTACATGATTGTTGTCATTTATAAAAAAGTGAAAATAAAATGATACACGTCTTTCGAATGGAAATAATTAACAAGCACTTTGTGTGCATTGTTCATTTTGTTTAATTTTTATTTAAAAGCAACATGACTTAAATTATATCCAGTTTAGTCAATTCAATTCAATTCACATTTATTTGTATAGCGCTTTTCACAACACATATCGTTTCAAAGCCGCTTTACAGAGAATGCATGTCAACATTACAATTTAAAGAATGCAGTTAGCAAATAATGTAATAATTTAGGCAATTACAGTAGGTGGCCATCCAAAACGGCGTTTCTACCGCCGTGCGTGCCGCCGCCGCCGCGTCGCAAAGTGCATTTGCAGCTTTTGACCGCTGAGTGGCGCTTTAACCACAAGTTATCCAACAAATGCATCAAAGCACATTTATCTTTATGCAAAATGTCAATTTTCTCACATATTAGGCCTATATTTATCACAAATACATTTTTTTATTTATATGTTAAACTCCTTTAATAAAACAGCATGGATTTTTGACACGCACATTCTTTGTTATTCGTTACCTGTCCTTTATTTGACAGAAAACTACTTAGGAAAAATATAGCCTGTTTGGACACTGATTAAGAAATTGTTGCGTGTTTCATGAATTATATCCTTTATTTTAGTAAAACGTGAGTCACCGAATAATTTCACTCCCATTATTAAGGCACGAATTAGCTAAATAATTGAAACTAAAAAGAATGGACGGATTAATAAAACGTCATAAAAATGCAGGAGTGTATTCTATTCCTTAAAATATCAAATTCAGAAACAACACATTCCAGCGGATAGATCGCCTCTTACTAAACACAGACCTACAAATTTATTATCGAATTGAGATATTTCTTTCTTTTTAGGTACAATTATTCGCTGACTTTAAGTTCATTTTTGAGACGTTTCTCACAGAGAGACAGCTAAAAGCTCACCCTGTTTTTTATTTATTTTATTTTACTAAAGCACAAGGTTTTGTTGTTATTGTGAGCTTACACAAATAAAAGTAGACCATTTGTAGTCTTGCATCAATAGGCTATCGCCAAAATGACGGAAGGCCTGTTTTAAGTTGTTTCAGCTGTCATGAGGAGAAAATCCATCAGAACACGCCGGCGCTTTCGTCGGCCAGAGGGATAAAATGTAATCAATTTAGTTTCATATTTATATTTAAATATTGGGCTATAACCTAATATATTTTTTTAAGATGTCACCAATGTTGATTATGAAAAGGGAATAGCATGACGGATACGCAATGTCGGGAGACATGCAGCGGGTCAGACATAAGTTTGACCACTTCATTAAGTTTTGTTTTATAGTAAGTCTTTCTTTAAAGTGAATTTCGTTTTGTATAAATTGTATCTTAATTTCAATCAATGTTTCAACAACCAATTGCCTATATTTAATAAATAGGAAGAAAAACATGAACGTCGGGTGTGGAATGGATTGAAGTGCGTAACAAACAAACTCATGTTTCCTGGCCTTTAAATAAGGCTGAAGCAATGGACGTCTTTCTGTTTTTATTAAATGTATTAAATACATGTCTTTATTACTTAATTAATTGATAAGATGTTTTGGTCAAACAATATATTTTAGCAGGTCTAAATTCTAAGTTAGACACAAATTTGCGTATAGGCTAGGCTATATAAGGTTCCCTTCTAGACAAGCACATAAATTGCTGTTTCGGCCGCAAATTTTCAGTAATTTCGATCGGTGCATCAAATGATATAGGCCTAAACTAAATTCATGTATTTACAGTAAAAGAATAAAGAAATAGCCTAACTCTAGACTTATTGGCTATGATATTTACGCTTGGGCAATATAATAATAATAATAATAATATCTCAGCAAAGAATTAACATATTTATTTGTCTCGGCACTTGACCGCTAACAGTAACACAGTAACACAGCACATCAAAGCTTGCTGTTGTCTTGGCTACCTTACAAACGGCGATGGAAACAACAGTGAATTTTTCCCCCTTTTGTGGTAATTTAGCACTAGTTTCTATGGTATTCTGCTTGCATTTTTGGGCTTCAGTTGGATGCTTTATTTTTATCTTTATAGTCAATTGAGTTTAGTTCAAAAAAAGCAAAGGCTAGTAAATCTGCGACGGGGCCCATCATAGGGTGGGGGCTGCGGGGGTGTCCCGTACGCCCATGATGTAATGGTAACACATCGCTTACAAAGGGTTCATGTTAACTACTGTATGATTATCAGACGATTTTAATGTGTTAATGTTTCAACCATATCGTGCAATTATAGCTATGCAACAATCTGATAAACTGCAATTGTGCAGTTTGTATCCATTAACACGCTCATAAACATTACAAAAAGAAATGTCATGCCATAAGCTACAAAAAAAAAAAAAAAAAAAAAAAAAAATGTTGATATCCCAATAATCAACATTTTGTTATTCAAGAAGTACTAGGCTATTAAGATAAAAAGTTTCTGCTATAGATAGTTTGCGCCTAATCTGACTCTCCACAATGGGCTACTCAACCTAATAGTGCTTGCTCTGCAACACTTGACAAGTTCGAGATAGGGGGAAGGGCGCTTTGTTTAAAATGTTTGTCACCAAAGCCATTAATCCAGAGGGCGGGAGACTCAAAATATTAGCCTAAGCTATGCGCGTGACAGACCTTTTTGAAATCTTGGTGCTTTTTGTTAATTTTAACATCCTGATCTGATCATATGAAATAAGCTGATGAAATACACAATTGTTAGACTCTGTTATGAGTATTTGCAGTAAGTTTCTTTGTCTGTTTGTGTTATGGGGATTTGCAGAAGTTCCGAATGGAATCGATCAACCCTCCCCCGCGCGTTTGCCAGCGTCTGCTGCTGCCGAGCAGAGTATGTGCGAAGTTTTTTTTGCAAATCTGCAAGAAAAGTTATGAGTTTGGCATGTGGTAGGAAAAATACGTTTGCACAATAAGCCACTACGCAAATTTGTGTCTAACTAGACCAGCTAAAATATATTGTTCGACCAAAAACATCTTATCAATTATTTAAGTAATAAAGACAAAGTAATAAATTTAATTAAAACAGAAAGACATATATTGATTGAGCCTTATTTAAAGGCCGCGGAAACATGAGTTCGTTTGTTACGCAAACCATTCCACACACGTTCATGGTTTTCTTCCTAATTATTAAATATAGGCAATTGGTTGATGAAACATTGATTGAAATTAAGATACAATTTCTACAAAACGAAATTCACTTTAAAGAAAGACTTACTATAAAACAAAACTTAATGAAGTGGTCAAACTTATGTCTGACCTGCTGCATGTCTCCCGACATTGCGCATCCGTCATGCTATTCACTTTTCATAATGAACATTGGTGACATCTTAAAAAAATATATTAGGTTATAGCCCAATATTTAAATATAAATATGAAACTAAATTGGCTACATTTTTATCCCTCTGGCCGACGAAAGCGCCGGCGAGTTCTGATGGATTTCACACAGTTTTCACACAGACAGTCGAGCGTTTCGTTCTGGTAAAAGCACAAAACAAAATGTACACAACGTGTCCTTGCTCTTGATGTACAATCACTGATGAACACCTTTGGTTTTAATGAGTAAATTAGCCTAAATATTTATTCCTGCCGGTATTTTAGTCTGTGATATCAACATCACTAAACATCACATTACATAGCATATATGTAAAATATAGCCAAAAAAAAAAAAAAAAAAATCAAGAACAATAAAAAATCAAGATGAATAGCACTTAATAAGAATTATTGCTCTTAATGCGGTCTTAATGCTGGACCGTTCTCATTTCGCTCCGCATATGGAACTTGGAACTTGAAGGATTTTTTTTTTTTTTTTTTTTTGCTAAGAGCCAACCAGAATGAAAATATTAAATTTTTAATCCGTGTGTGTGTGCTCCTATATATATATATATATATATATATATATATATATATGCCTAGTAATGACTGTTTAATGACAATAGCATGCAGTAAGACTTTGTGTAAAGGTCTTTCTTTTAATTTTTGATGCATAGACTGTAGCCTAAGACTATCCCACGTTTTGAAATTAACTCTCAGTTTAAATTTTCTGATGGTTTTTAAGGATGTTAAAATGTTATATTATAATGTTATTGTTGTTTTACTTCATCCTTTCATCTCCGTTTACAAACCGACATTTTATTATTACAGTCACTTTCCAATCCGTCCCTTTGCGCCACCTGGCGGTAGTTTTTTTACACGCGACTGAATTTCAGTTAATGCAACGGCCCCGCGGCGGCGGTATGCGCGGCGGTAATACCCATTTTGGTTGTCCACCTACTGTAATTTACAATCACTGTTAGCAGTTAGAAGGTAGAAGCAACAACTCAGCGCACGAGTGTGAATCCCGCAATATCCTCCTTTGATCTTGTAGGTTCTGATCCACTACGAGAACAGAGAACTGTCCGTCTTGCCTGCACTTTGTTCACTCCTCCCCTCGCTGCAGCCGCCTACTCTCAGCTGAGTTTCAGGCGAGGCAAGGGCGAGGCGCATCTCAAACAAACCTACTGTGACGCAGACTGACGCGAGAAAGTGCATTCGTGTTCATAGCTCTCAAAAGAGAATTTTAATAATCTAAAAATAGATCATTCTGTGAAAAATATCCTCAGAAATCATACTTTAAGGGTAATAGCTCAAGAAAAGAGAGGTCGAGACGAACGGGAAACATTTGACATGCACACGAAAGAACACTTCTGGATTAAAACCAAATCAAAAGAAAACTTTATTTTATTTTCTTCTTTCATTTACTTTTTCCTTGGTGAGTATTTTCTCTATAATGTATGTGTGGTTTTGAAATATGGAGAGTTATCATTTGAAATGTAATATGAATGAAATGGGTCAATGTATCTTTTGGTCAGTTGGTTTTTGATTTAATATAGAAAACGGCACCTTTTTCGCTTTTCTTTTTTTCAAACAAAACGAAAAACAAGAATTCGGCTTGATTTTTTGTTTTTCGTTCAGGGATAGAAAATCAATAAACAACTTTATTTGATCTCTACATGTGGGCAGAAATGAACTTCGTAATGACATCGAAATGACATCATATCATAGTTTATGTTCACAGCACATCTAATATAGTTCTTATTTTATTCATAAAACACTTTACACAGATTGATATCATAATGTTGTTATCCCACAGAATGTTTCAGTGATTGACTTTATAGTGAAATATGAATTTGACATTATGCTTTTAAGGTGAACTTGTTTGAGTTATTTTAATGGAACCCTGAAATAAGACTTTGTACAATAAACCAGAGATTAAGGGTTTTCATATTGAATGCCATCTACCAGTGTCAGAAATTAACTTTCCCATATGGTTCATATTAATGATTTTCAGGGTTTTTTTTTTTTTTACCTTTATATAGAATTTCTTTCCTAATCTTATTAAATATGTATGCTATCTATAATGTTAAATTCTCAAATGTAGTCAAATAAATTAGAATAATATGACACATATGCTGTTACCAATTAAATCAGTATCAAACAACTGCATGAAGTTGCTTTCTGATATACTTACACTAAATATATTTAACAGCAATTACTACTGTATAATTGTTACGGTACACAGGAGGCAGACACAGATGTAAACAGGTAACATGGTTTTATTGACACCAGTAGAGCAAGGAGCATTCAACAGGTAAGCAGAGGTGAGTCAATGAATGTTATGATGATGATAATGGAGATAGTTACTGTCCTTTTCTTTCAGATGTAGAGATGAATGGATACGCTGGAGCTTGGAGATCGCTGGAGGTGACTGGAGCTGGCTGAAGCACACACACACAGTAGACGAGGCACACAGAGGGAAGGAGACACGCTGGAGACTGGTAGGTATGTAGAGAGGAGTCCTTGAGGTAAGCATTAACGCAGGTATATGCGAACGAGACCGGACATGGAGTGCTGTGTGCGTGTGCTCTTTATGGTGCTGCTAATGGGTGAGGTGATGAGGTGCAGGTGGCGGTGATCAGTACTCTGGGGAAGGTGTGCGCTGTGATTGGTGGATGTTGGAACCTGACGTGTCTGTGACAATAATATAATGAGATTCATATTTTAAACAACATTTTTATACAGAAATATGAAATGACTAAATGAAATGATACTTGGATTATGAAAGTAATATCACCACTAGGTGACAGTAAGTCATTGTGTTAAGGAAGGAGTCATTTATTCATTTGACAATTCATTCGAAACACTGATCATCGTCTATAATAATACGTTGTTAAAAGTATCTTATTCATTCAGGAAAAAAACAACTCTGTGCGCCTACTGCGAGTCAGTCGCTCATGGTTCTGTGACTTTATTTGCTTTGGAAGTTTAGTTGGCAGAGAAAATTTTTGGTCAAGAATAATAAACAGGCAGTGTGCCAAAGGTGTTGGCTAATAGGTAGTTGTGAGTGCAGGTGCGAAGTAAATTGTTATTTCTGAGATTAGATAGTATAATAATAATAATAATAATAATATTTCTGAGATAAACGCGCGTAGGTTGCTGAATTTATGGACACATAAAAGAAAGCCTTGTCTAAGTTCTGCCTCGGTATGGTATGTGCCAAGCCGTTGGCCATTCGTTAGTCTGGCTGTTTGATGAGAAAGAGATTAAATGTAGTGGCAAGAATCTATCAAACCAGTGACCAATCAGTTGAAAGCGGTGTTTCATTCCCGCCCACAATTAAAAAATTAAGAGCAGCTTTACTTCAAGCACCAACTTTAAAAAAACAACCTGTTTAACAAAATACCATTCTTCTTAATTTATTTCACTGTATGAATGGGCCACAAGAGAAATATTGGAATAAATTCAGTCAGTTAAATAGCCTACCATTATCAGCATAGTATGTTGAAATTTGTCTCTTGTCGATAATATGCTCAGTTTATGCAGCGTCAGATGCCTACAGCTCCGTCACTTTTTACTCTCACTTTCTAGGTTAGTGGATACTGACCGAGGTTAAGACATTTTCACTGGCTTAACTCTTCAGTTCTTGCCTCATTAGTTCTTCCTCAGTTCTGCACAGGAGAATAATAGTCCTCCTCTGCTGCAAATAACGCATTTATTGCAAATGCATTTAATCTTTTTCTAATCAAACAACCAGACTAACAATGAAATTAAATATAAATTAAATATAATTAGGCCTAATTAATTATTTTTACACACTAATACAAAAAGGAAAGAATAATTGATGGGTAGCCTATATAATAGGCCTATAACGTTCACGCAAGAACTATATATCCAGAGAACAACAGAGAGACTAAAATACATACTCTTCTGAGATAATGTTGCCCTTGTGTTTTATTAAAATGTATTATAATTGATATTGTAAGGCCCGCACAATTGGCCCAGTGTCGGTTTTCCCATAGGATGGGGAAGGTTTCTTGCGCATTCGGTCTTTTCAATGTGGCAAAGTAGTTTAATTCCATTAAAACTCTTATCTGACTTCATTTTACTATGACTTCGAATTTAAGTTGGAATGCCAATTGATTATTGACCATTTATATTTATAATTTATCTAGACATTTGATTATTCTACTTAACCCTTTACTCTTATTGTACTCGTTCATTCAGTTCTCACAAAGTGAAGGAAGGATGGGATGGAAAGAAGCTTACCCGCAACTTCACTCTGTGGGGTGTGGAAACAAATGGCTGTATGTGTTTGTACTGTCCATATCTCAGGAGATCAAAGTATCTGAGGTTCTGGTTACCTTACAATATCTCCAAAGGACACACCGTAAACTGCTGCGCACTCGCATACAATACTGATTCTACGATTCTTATAAATGTAATAACTTACCTCTTTGGCGAGTACGAGCAGGACTTTGTGTGTATGTGTGTGTGTGTGTGTGTGTGAGTGTGTTCCAAAAAAAGAAGGTAATAAGCCTTTAGAACAACATCAATCTGAGTAGTTACCCAAGTTCACACAGTTCCAGTAAGTTGCGATGGGTTAAACTCTAAACAAATAAACACACCTACAGTCAAGCACAGACCAGTATTGTAAGTGCACAGGAAATATGCAGCAGTCATAACTTTGATTTGCTGAGTTTATTTCATTAATATTGAGTATTAACTGATGTCAAACAAAACGGTGTGTGTTATTTTCTCTGCCAACTAAAATTCCATAGGAAAGTTATTGTGCGTTCTCTCCATGCTGTCCAGTTCATCCCGCAACTTTCCCACACAGATTTTGAGAGTTGGCCCTCTAAACAAAACAGGCCTAAGAAGTAGGCTAATGGGAAGTGTACTGTAAAAGATGTGACGTACATTCATATTTATTAAATAAACACTTATAATAGCCTATTTCTCTTACATGCTGTTAACGGGAGGCGTGAGGATCCATATGCAAAGCTTTATTCCAAAACAGTCAAGGGTCTGACAATGGCATACATATAGAGGGCAAGACAGAAGAGTAATCCAGGGAGAAGCGTGACCGTACTGTGGCAAATAATATCCAAGAGGGCTAGGCTAAAAAATAATCCAGAGGAAACAGGCAACAGTCCAAGAGAGGTGCAAACAGAGTCCAAAAGGTAAGGCGAGAGAGAAGTCCAAGACAGGCAGGTAATCAGAAAATAGGCAATCAGAAAACAAGACAAGACTAGACTTAGACTAGAACTAGACACTCAAACAAGGACTGGGAACTGGCTCTGTAAAGTAGCTACACAAAACAACATAAACGCTAAACAATACATGGCCATGAGAGAGAGGAAGGGCATGGCTTATGTAGGGTGTGTGATTGGCTGCAGGTATGTGTGTAATCAGTGCAATGGATGATGGGAAATGTAGTCCAGTGAAGTGCAAAAGTTAGTGTGGTGCAAGAGTCCATACAAAACAGAACTGGGATCGTGACACATGCGTAGAGCCATAAGTGAATTTGTCTACACAAATAAAACATTAACAAACATTATAAACACTATTAACATGTAGGCTATGCATATTTTACCTCCTGTCACTCCATGACAAATCTTTAAATGAATGGAATTCATAAAAAAAAAAAAAAAAAAAAACAATGAAAAAATTTAAGTAGCCATGTAGGCTTATAATAAATTATAAATTGTAGCCTATAAAAATAGCCTATATATAGTGCCATTGGTTACAAACAACATTTATTTTAAACACCGAGTCTAAACTAATTTATTTAAATATCTCTCTCAATCTCTCATTCAGTCCAAAGTTTCCATATTTGTGATGTAACTTGGATGCTAAAGTATTTATGCAAAGAAGGCTCGTACTTCAGTCGTGTCCAAATACAGTATACATGTAAATCAGCACAGAGAAATGAGTTTGGAATACCGGAAAGTGACAGATGATTGACCTTTATATTGTACTACAGACAAATGAAATTAAGAATATTTTATTTTTATAATTAACACTGCGATGTCATGTCAGCACTGCCAGAACTGATATGTGTGAGTGCGCCGGCGTGATCACTTAGATAGAAGGGGAATAACGTAAACTAATACTCTTTATAGTCATACAGATGAAAGAAGGACATCATTCAAAGTGGTAAAATGTATTAGTGTGTGTGTACATTCAAAATGACTACAAAATGTCATAACTTGAAAAATAAAGAAAACATCAGAATGCGCTGCTTTAGTGTGTCTCGATCTCCTTTAACATCTTTCTGATGCACGCCACAATTATGAACCAAGATAAAGCGAATACTTGACACGTCTACTTTTAAAAGTCTACGTTTAGATTATTTGATGTTAAGTGCATTATATAAGTCACTAACGATCGCATGTGATAATAACGTGTCTTACAGTCCAGAAAATACAGTACAATATAGCAAATTATTTTGCGGGCCCCCTGGCACTTTGAGAACTGCTAGCCTACACAGAAGAAAGCCCTGTCTAGGCTGTGCTCTGGTGCAGGTTGTGTCAAGCAATTCACTATTCTGGTTGTTTGATGAGAAAAAGATTAAATGTATTTACAATAAACGCATTAAGAACCTGCAGAGGAGGACTGTTATTCTGCTGTGCGGATGAACTGAAGACGGCACAGTTTGATCGTCTGCTGACCAATGAGGAGAAAGGGGAATTTAATTTCCGCTTATGTGTAGAAATCGAATATTAATATTCAAGCAGTTTATTTTTTTTTCTACCTATGAACGAAAAATGAAAAATCAAGCTAAATTCCTGTTTTTTGTTTTTTTTTTAAACAAACGAAAAAACAAAAAAGCCATTTTCTTATTTTTCTACTTTCAATATTAAATCAAAAAATGACTGAAAGAATAATACACAGATTATACACTGCATCTGAAAACGGTAATTTAATCTGTATTTTCATAATAATTGTATGGAAGTACTACCTGGGAGTAAAAAGAACAATCATTTTGCTGAACTGGTAGGACAAACCATATTCACCTTGAACTGTGCTATTTTTTTTCTCTGGAATTCCCTTGGATCACTCGTTGGGTTGTTCCTGTTGAACTGAAACTGAACTAAAATACTGAGTGACATCTGGACATTGAATCAAATTCCTGAACATTTTCCTTATGACTGTGGATACTGATTTTGAAATTTATTCTTGAAACTTGTATACTGATTTTGAAATCTAAATTCCTAAATTGAACTGAAGTGTTGATTGTGAACTGAATTATTGTTATTGTTGCTGTTTATTTGGGTTTATTCATATTATTTTATTTGTCAAAAGATTCAATTCACTTAATTTACTCAGTAATAATATATTTAATTTTCTAGCAATTAACAGTTACCTATGAGTCTGAGTTGTTTTCTTTCTTTAGTTTCTGTTATCAGTTCTATACGCTCCAGTGAGTCGAATTAATCTTCTGATATCTTATATTCTGATATCTTGAGTGTATGTGTTTCTGATCAGATTTATCCAAGCAGCTCCATGAAGACTGAATGAATCATGGATGACACACAGACATTAAGCCATGTAGATTTTTCTCCAGGATGCAGGTACTTAAATCTTCATATGATCTTAATTTTTATAAAGGATACATTTTCTGCACATAACAGGGTGATGTGGGTGTTTTTCCGGGTTGGTATTGTAATCTGTTGTCTCTCTCATATTCTGGTTTGGGATATACAGTAGTTGGAGCCACTCAGGATCTTTAAACACGGTCAAAAAAGACACACAGATACTGTAGACCACTAGATGATATATGACATTATCTTTGGACAGTGTCATCACTCTTCAACATACTATCTTATGCTTTTTTGATAAACAGCCTTCTCATGTGGAATTTATTGATTCTTGTCTTATCTCTATTCTATTGTCATTATTATATTAAAGTCAATTTGAGGGTGACAGATCAATCTCACCGGAGCCCAGCTGTGTGTCCATGAAGAGTGACGTGTCTGTGGGAGAGTCAATAAACCTTGAGGGAAAACACACATCAACTGATCTGAGGTATATAGATTGTCCTCTATGTTAGATTTATTTACATGGAAAATTAACTATAGGGTCATTCCGTGTCAAATCAACCAAATTTAGGTTTCCCAGGATTTTTTTTTATTTTGTTAATATTTTTTTTTGAAGGAAGACAAACATACTGATGAAATCCAAAAATTTGTTATTAAATTTCATGAACAAATATTTACTGTGTAATCCACTATTTTGTAGAGGGCAGTGAAAATTACAATTTTCAATTATCATTTTTTTTTTATATGAATGAATAAAGGAACGTTTCTCTACTTGTTCTTCAGACATTCCTCTTTAAATAAGTATTAGCTCTATGCGAAGTAATTCACATTTAGTTTTTGACCACAGAAAATTGGTCAAATTCAGCAATCTGCTCATGAAAAATACTTTTAGTGAAAGTTTTTAGTCAAGATACTTTTGCTAAAACGCTGCAGAAAACGAGAATGCAGCAAAATACAATTCCTGTTTTTATCTGTCATACAGATGTCTCCTACCGTTTAACTAAACAGGTTTGTGACAACTAAGTTAATGTTTCAGTATGTTTTCTGTCCCAAGGTGTCCAACACGTAGGTGTCTAAATATATAAAGACATTAATAAAAAATAAATAAATACATAAAAATAGCCTGATAAAACATTTGATTTAACCTTTTATATTCATATCCATTTGGGAAAATGATTTACTTTTTTTTGTTGAATATTGGTAAAAATTCTTAGACATCACAACTTTGGCTCTCGGGGACCAAGATTCTCATCTTTGATGACTATTTTGAGTGTTTAAGATTTTTTTACTTTTACAAACTACTACTGTTGCCCAATGGAAATGTATAACTGATCCAAAACAGTACTGTCCAGAACTCCACTGGGGAAGAAATGTAGAGACCAGACCTCTTGGAACTACTCAGTAAATACCCAGATATATGGCCTTAAAAATGTAAGATACCAAAAGAAAATGTTGTTAAGAATTGAAAAAGGCTATTAAGATATATTTAATACTTCTTGAGTTACAGGCATGCAAAATTTGATGGTGCTTCAGAGTCCCATTTTTGAACGGTCACCATTGGCATATAATGAAACAAAGACTGCTAAAATCAAATTTTACAAATAGACCTACATATCTCTGTGTCATTTTGATCCCACTCTATTTAATAGTCAATTACTATTAAATGCCAGGAATTAATATTTACTTTCTTCTTCATTTATGAATCTCTTTCACCAGAAAAATAAATCAAAATTAACATGTGTGGCCAGGGACCTCTGGTTAAGGTGACGCAGAATGACATCATATGAATTATTGTCTCTGTTTTCTCTTCTCAATTGAATAGTCTCTGTTCTGTCCATGTTTGTCCATAATTAGTGAACAGTCTATGGACACTCAAGGAACATTTTGGGGAAGACACATGTCATCTAATCTGATCTGTCTAGACATAAAGATAGTTTACTATCACTTTTACTTCCTTCAATGTTATAATCGAATAATCTATTCTTTCAGTTGTGATTCTCAACTGGTCCAAAGCACATTTAAATCAAATCTGCTGAAGAAGTTTCAGTGTCTGTTTGAAGGAACAGCAAAGCAGCGGAAACCCAACACTCCTGAATGAGATCTACACAGAGCTCTACATCACAGAGAGTGAAAGTGGAGAGATCAATAATGAGCATGAGGTGAGACAGATTGAGACACAATCCAGGAGAGTAGCAACAGAAGACACACCAATTAAATGCAATGACATCTTTAGACCTTTACCTGGACAAGAAAAACCCATCAGAACTGTGCTGACAAAGGGAGTCGCTGGCATTGGAAAAACAGTCTCTGTGCAGAAGTTCATTGTGGACTGGGCTGAAGGGAAAGAGAATCAGGACATCCAGCTTATATTTCCACTTCCTTTCAGAGAGATCAACTTGATGAAGGAAAAAACACTCAGTCTTTCAGATCTTCTTCATGTCTTTTTCCCTGAAACAAAAGAAATGGAAATATCCAGTGAAGAACATAAAGTGTTGTTCATCTTTGATGGTCTGGATGAGTTTCATGTGTCTCTGGACTTTAAGAGCAAAGTGAAGCATAATATATCTGAATCAGCCTCAGTGGACGTGCTTCTGATGAACCTGATTGTGGGAAATCTGCTTCCTTCTGCTCTCATCTGGATCACCTCCAGACCCGCAGCAGCTGATTTCATCCCTTCTGAGTGTGTCCATCGAGTGACAGAGGTACGAGGCTTCAATGAGCCACAGCAAGAGAAATACTTCAGGAAGAGAATCAGTGATCAGAGTCTGGCCAATACAATCATCACACACCTGAAGTCATCACGGATCTTCCACATAATGTGCCACATCCCAGTGTTCTGCTGGATCTCAGCCACTGTTCTAGAGAAGATGTTGAGTGAAGCAGAGAGTGGAGAGATTCCCAAGACTCTCACTCAAATGTACACACACTTCCTGATCACTCAGACCAACATCAAACATGAGAAGGACCATAAGAAGAAAGCGAAGAATGAAGACATGATTCTCAAACTGGGAAAACTGGCTTTCCAGCAGCTTGTGAAAGGCAACCTGATTTTCTATGAGGAAGACCTGAGAGAATGTGGCATTGATGTTACAGAAGCATCAGTGTACTCAGGATTGTGCACTCATATCTTCAGAGAGGAGTTTGGCTTGTATCAAGGGAAAGTCTTCTTCTTTGTTCATCTGAGCATCCAGGAACATCTAGCAGCTCTATATGCACACATTTCCTTTACAAACAACTGCAAAACACTTAATCCATTATCTGAGCTGCATCAGAGAGCCCTAAAAAAGGCCTTAAAGAGTAAGAATGGACATCTGGACCTTTTCCTGCGTTTCCTTCTGGGTCTCTCATTGGAGTCCAATCAGACTCTCTTACGAAAACTACTGACACAGACAGGAAGCTGCTTCTACAACAAAGAGGAAACAGTTGAGTACATCAAACAGAAGATCAGCGAGAATTGCTCTCCAGAGAGATCCATCAATCTGTTCCATTGTCTGAATGAACTGGGTGATGATTCACTAATGCAGGAGATTCAACGTTATCTGAAATCTGGAGAAATAGGAGAAACCAATCTCTCCTCGTTACAGTGGTCAGCTCTGGTTTATGTGTTGCTGACATCAGAGCAGAAGATGGATGAGTTTTACCTAAAACAGTTTATTGGAGTACAAAATACAGCAGATGAAGTTCTTCAAAAGCTGCTGCCTGTGGTTAAGGAATACAGATCAGTTCAGTAAGTCACACTGACAACAATTATTACACTGATAAAACATGATCACATTTATGATTTTAGTCAAGTCAAGTCAAGTTTTATTTGTAGAGCACAAGTTTAACACAACCATAGTTGATCCAAAGTGTTTTACAATAAAAATGAATCAGAATTTAAGAGAAAACAAGAAAAATACAGTAATAGAAATAAAAATCAAGTATCAGAATCAATCAGAATGTATATGCATACATATATACATAATGTAGAACACACCAGCTATTCATACATACATTCACAGCATCACTCGAATGCTAGAGAGTAAAAATAAGTCTTTAAACTGGATTTAAAAGCATCCAGTGATGGAGAGACCCTGATATTCAAAGGTAGGCTGTTCCAGAGCTTTGGGGCAACTACAGGGAAAGCTTGATGAGGAACAGATAAAAGTAACTGATCACAAGATCTCAATGACCAAGATTCTGTGTATGGCCTAATAAGATCGCAATTATAATCCGGGGCCAAATTTTGCAATGCCTTGTATGCAAAAAGAAGGATCTTAAAGTTGACTCTAAATTTTATAGGGAGCCAATGTAATGAGGCAAGGACAGGAGAAATATGATCACTTTTCTTGGTTCCTGTTAACAATCTGGCTGCTGAATTTTGAACCATCTGTAACCAAGACAGTATAGATTAAGGTAGGCCAGCATACAGAGTGTTACAGTAATCCAATCATGAAGAAATTAGTTCATGAATCACAATTTCAAGGTCTTTACTAGAAAGAAAGTGTTTCAGTTTTGCTATAGATATGAGTTGAAAAAAATTTAGCATGTGCTTTCTGACCAATGCAATAAAAGGATAAATTCATATATATGTTATTATTTATCAGTGTTTCCTGAACAGAGAGACTGAAGAGTGTCATTGTTTTCTAAAGGTTGAAGAGGTGTGGTGTCAAAAAAGAAGGTTGTGCTGCTTTGGCTTCAGCCCTGAGATCAAACCCCTCACACATAAGACATCTGGATCTGACAGGGAATAAACTAAGAGACCGAGGAGTGAATCGGCTCTCTGATGGACTGAAGGATCCTGACTGTAGATTGGAGACACTGAAGTAAGAGTGTAATAGTGCCACATCATTCTTATTCATTCTCATCCCACTGTGAAAAAAGAATGGTAAAAAAATAAAGCTAAAAGAGCGCACCCTCAGATGACTGAAGTGAATGTTTTCTTAAACTTCTTAAACTTCCACAGCGGCAACACACGTTTAATTTAGTGAATGTCACCTAGATTGAACTTAATTAGATTATTACTTAATTAGATTATTTTCAAAGTGTCTGACATTATAATTACAGTTAATGCATTTTGCAGATGTTTTTATACAAAGTGACCTCCATTGCATTCAGGATAAACATTTAATCAGGTTTTGCATTCCCTGGGAACTGAACCCATGACCTTGGTGTTGTTTGCTCCATGATCTACCTTTCTGAGCTACAGGATTGATTAATATTCTTTTTACAGTGTAAAGATGATTGGATGAAGTGAAAATGTGAAAACTGTTTTCATATCATACCGATGTGTTGGGTATTTTGAGGTTTTCACACAGAAAAATTTAAAGATTTACATTCATATGAAATTGAAACTAACCCCCTCAAACTGCATGTAGAAGCAGGTCTGAACCTTACAGTGGACCCATTAATCATGCCATGGATTAATCCTCTCTTTCTGATTGTGAAGTTCCTGCTTGTCTGAGCTGTAGATCCTGAACTGAGAGACTGAAGAGTGTCATTGTTCTCTACAGGTTGAGTGATTGTGGCATTAAATGTTGTGCTGCTCTGACTTCAGCTCTGAGATCAAACTCTTCACACCTGAGACATCTGAATCTGAGTGAAAATCTCTTGAGAGATTTTGGAGTCAAGCAACTTTCTGATCTGCTACAGTATCCTTACTGTAAATTGGAGATACTGAGGTAAGTTTGTATAAAATCTCTCAACATCGTCCTCTATTTTTATGGTAAATAATGACTGCCATATCAAAAATCTACTGTGAAATTACTAATGGCAAGGCAAGGCAAGGAAATTTTATTTGTATAGTACATTTTATACACAGTGTTGGGGTAGTTACTCAAAAAATTTAATTAGTTTCTAGTTACTTCTGTAAATTGTAATGAGATTACTTTACTAGTTACTGCATTTGAAAAGTAACTTCACTACTTATTACTTTACTTTACTTTTTCTTAATTTACCGTGTAGATACATGGACAAACATCATAGCCCTATCATCACTTAACCTTTCTGCATAGTTTATTGTATAAATATTGAACCATATGAAAGAACAATAACCCCGTCTGCACAAAGAAATATGCCTCACTGTAAACAACAGAAATAAAGAAGTCTATGGTGGGGTCATTTTAAAATGGTGTCAACACACAAGTTTCAAAACACAGGCTTTGAATCACTAATTCAAAAGTGAAAGTATAATGCTCACGGCCGCACGGGCATTCATAACGGCACTGCGCCAGTGGACATGCACGTACGGTTATGATTCGCCCGTGAATGCATTTTAATGATGGGTTCATTAATGATGAGTTTATTATTATTCTTAATAAAAAACCCAACAACAAAACAATACAATCAATGACAAACTCGTAGGCAAACCCTAACGCTCAAAATACTTAATTCGTTTGAGTAGGACAAACTTAAATTAAACAAATTAGTTCAGTTAAATTAACAGTTATGAGTATTTAAAACTTTCTTTTACTTTTGAGTTCACAGCACTGACATATTTCAAGTAAACTAAACTGTTTTAGTTGCAGCAGATTTCTAATTCCCAGCATGCTTTGCATCAGACTGTCTAAATGTTGAAATTAAGTGTTATTTTGTGTGTTTTTGCATAAGATTAACATAGGGAGACATAAGTTAGTGTTTAATGTTGTGTTATGTTGGGATTGACAAGGGGTTCTGTTATGTTAGTTTTGTAGGGTTACCATTCTGGTGAAGAGTAGACCGTGTGGTTAGGTTGAGGATGGGCTGCAAAACTTTTAAGACCACATATACTGTATGTTGTTTGATTATATACATGCAAGTATATATTGACAGTCTCTTTGATAATTATAATAGCATGTGTTTTTTGCTAACTAACATTTAACCAAGATTTGAATGTGATGTTTATGTAAATTAACTATATGTACTTGAGTAGGGTGAGGCTGAGAACTGTGGGAGCGAAGGAATGCCAGTGATGTGATTGTTAATGAGAGACACCTGTGCACCACACTGGCATTGCTCCACTTCCATGGCTCTCGGCCCTGCCCCACTTGTCACAAAAAAAATTAAGTTCTACTAACTTAAAAAAAATAAGTTAGTTAACTTAAATGTTTTGAGGTAATAAGTTACCTCAAATGTTTTGAGTATTCTGAACTTATTGAGTTTTACAGTGTGGCGTTCAGTTCTGTAACTGAATGGTCACATGCAAAATAAAGAAATAAAATATTAGCCTAACTTTTGTTGCCAAATTTAGATTTTTTTTTTTTTATTTGAATATTATTTAGTCTATTTGTTTGATTTGTAATGATTGAATTATAATTTAATTAATTGCTTGTCATCAACTTGCAATTCCCTCGCGAATCCCCGTTTGGGAAGCCCTGTTTTTTAGAACATTATTTACATTCATTCCTTGGCGACGCGTCATGCAGCCAAGCTACAGGTATCGCGTTTATTTTGTTTTTCCTTTTTTATTTAAAATATTCACAAACTTGTTAACTAGGCTATATCATGAATTATATGATATTGTCTGATTGTCATATATGTGGAAGTGAATGTGTTTTGTTTAAACACCTTTGTCTGTCGGATTTACATTACATAAATTCATCATTTTTTCCCGAAATAAACGTAAGTGGCTGGTGAACTGGGATAAGAGAGTAAACTTTGTTTCATACGCATTGTATCTGATATGAATAAACAACTTCGTCAAATTATAATTTAAAGGATTATTGCAGCTTCCATATGAGTGGAATCTGCATTTAACAAACTATAAATGTGTTTTTTATATATAGCCTAGTCCTCATTCAAACTTCTGAAACCTCAAATAAACATGTGGTTGAAAACTTAGTTGTGAAATATGAAAAGCACAGAGCGCGTCAATCTCTGGCTCAGCGCCGGCAGCGGGAAAGCAGGTTTGAATTTAGCGTATTGAACGTTCTCATCACACCGGTGTTATCGTACACGTTAAAAAAGTTAAAATCAATCGGGTGAAAGGGGACAAATTGAAACTGAGGGGGCACAAATCAGATCTGAGGGGGCAATATGCCCCCTTTTGCCCCCTCGTGGTGCCAGTCCTGCCGAAACCCCCTGTCTCCATCTCCATTTCCCGCTCCAGCAGCTACGTCAAATCGATCTCTATGGCAACGGCACACATACAGGCACACGCATGCACGCACCACTTAAACAGACAGAACTTTACACACAGGCAAACATCGCTTGGGTAACGAAGGAAAGCGCGTTCCTATAGTCTAGTAAAGTAGTGTAGTTACCAATATTATTAGTGTAATGCGTTACTTTACTTCATTACCCAAAAAAGTAATATCGTTACTGTAATCCATTACTTTGTAATTTGTTACCCCCAACACTGTTCATACACAATGGTAATTCAAAGTGCTTTACATAAAGATCTTCTTCACAGTACAGGACTGCTGTCTAGCTCTACCTGTTTAGGCACTTCAAACTGATAAACAAAGTTTCAATCTCCCCTTTTGCCAAGACACCTTAAACTGCGCCACACAGCCCTAATCCCCCTTCCTGGGATATCTTATCTATGCAACGCAGTTCAAATTTCCCCTTTGGAAAGTGTCCTGACTGTAACCCAGAGATATCTTAACCATGCACCACAGCTCAAATTTCCCCATGGTTTGTCCCCTTATCCATTACAATAATCCACCCTGCTGGTGATGAAAGCATGAACAAGTTTCTCTAAGTCTTGGCTGGAGACAAAGCATCTAATTCTTGCAATATTTTTGAGATGATAATATGCTGATTTAGTTACTGTCTTTACATGACTACTGAAACTCAGGTCTGAATCCAAAATCACACCAAGATTCCTGACTTGATTTTTAGTTTGACCCCAAGAGTGAAGGTACGTGTTCACTTTGAGAACTTCATCTTTGTTTCCAAATGCAATGACTTCAGTTTTGTCTTTGTTTAACTGAAGGAAGTTTACATTGGTACATCCATTTTTTAATTTCATCAATGCATTGGCACAGGGAGTCAGTGGTGTTGTAGTCGTTGGGTGATTGGGCTAGGTAAATCTGGGTGTCATCTGCATAGCTGTGATATGCAATTTGGTTCTTTCTCATTATTTGGCTCAGTGGCAGCATATATAGGTTGAACAGGAGGGGTGCAAGTATTGAACCTTGAGGGACTCCGCATGTCATGGATGTCCACTCTGACTTATGGTCACCGATACTCACATAATAACCTCTCCCTTCTAAGTATGACCTGAACCATTTAAGGACCATCCCAGAAAGCCCAACCTTGTTTTCTAGCCTTTCAAGAAGAATGTTGTGATCGACAGTGTCAAACGCAGCACTGAGGTCAAGTAGAACCAGCACTTTACTAATGGGAATGTTGTTTTTATTTTCATTAGATTCTTTCCAATGTGTCTGACATAATTTTTCTTGGTTATAGTTTAATATAAAACATTATTGGATGAGATGTTACAGCCATGTTCATACAAATGTGTTGAGGATATTAAGGTACTCACAAAAAAATTAAATGATTCTGTTTTTTATGAGAATTTTTTAAATGAGCATACTTCATCTGCTCTGAGGTACAGCGGTTATTGAACTTACCAGACTGACAATCGTGCTGTTGGTCTGAATATCAGCACAACTTTGATTACCAGCAACCTCATGCCTACAGACAAATCACTGCCATGCTGACATTTGGAAAAACAGCACCTTTGGTCATGGGAATTACTTGATTAGCAAGTGTTAATTTATGTTACAACCACTTTTACCTCTTTAATTTATGTTGTAATCTGTTATTTAATCTTTCAATGACCCTCAACTGATCCAAAGCATGCATAAAATAAATTAAGAAGTGTCAGTATCTGTGTTGTGTTCATAAGTGAATTGACTAATATTTCGAAGTGTTGTGTAATGATTAGGGCTGTCAATTTAATGTGTTAATTAGATTAATTAATTGCAGTAAAAAATAAAATGTTAAAATTATTAACACATTTAATGCACTTGCCCCGCCCCAGACCTATGTAGGTCATCTTACATTTCATACAGTTGATTGATGACGAATATGATGCATGGCAACAACTCACTGTGTGATGGAGCATATATAATACAGTCAGAAAGTCCCTAAAATTCAAGATATTGGGGGCAGAAATGCTCCAGTTTGAGTTTTTTGACATTTATATTATTATACAGCGGATAAAATAAGTATTGAATGCGTCACCATTTTTCTCAGTAAATATATTTCTACCAGAAAGACTCGGGAAGCAAAGAAACGTTGGAATACAATTTATTGAACAGTATGAATGTAAATATCAAAGAATGATAAAGTTCTTTGGCGTAGGCCCCATCCATAGTACAATCCGGAGGGTAGCAGACGTTTGCAGATCCTGCCTGAAGATGAAGGCAGGGGCGGAGCCTACCCCCAAAAGAACTGGGAATGTGAATGAAATACGCACCAGTTGGAGGATTCTTTGAATACGTTCCTAAATATTACCAAAGAGAAAGAGATAATGAATGGACAGACATTAATGAATGTTTAATCATTAACAGAAAGAATCATTATGTCATAGCTTTAAGGATGTCAAGAATGCCGCATAGGCCATAACATTGCCACATTAGGTCGAGCATGAAAGCCAAGTAGGCTGATAGGCCAGCGTATAAACATGCCATGTAGATGGTAGGAATAGAAACTGACGCCGTAACAGGTAGTTTGTCTCAATAGGATACTTACCACAGAAGATTTAAATATAGGATTTTGTGATAAGCTATAACCTTACCTAATGCTTGTTATAAACATAGCCTTGGTAATCCTAGATTAACAAAAGAGTACCAGTGATGTGTGAATAGTGATTTGATGCTATGGTCAGAAAGACAAGTTAGTCTGCGATACTAGAAGACTGCATATGAGGACCATGGTCCATAGAGATAGCGTTCACTTGACCCTGAGTATAGGGAAATCATAACGAGTGATATTAAATCATATGAAAACACCACCACCAGTAGTTTGCATTAGTAACGTACTAGTATTAAATTATGACAAATAAATGGCATACATAATGAATAACATTGACTGATAAAGATATGGAGTGAGGCTACGTTAATCTGATTTACGTGTAAAAACAGCAAAGGTCCTGTACCTTGAAAAGTCAATATAGGCCAATTCGAGAAGACCTTGGAGTTACGTAAAACAGACTACCTGGTGGCCATGACAGGTTTTAATTATATGAAGAGCTAAGACAGGCCTTTGTGTAGAACCACGATATGCCATTTGATGCAAAAATGAAAACCATTTAATGTGAGGTAATAAGCCATTTGATGTGATGGCAACAATATGCCCAATGGCCGATGGCAACGATATGCCCGATGCAAACAATTTGCCCAATGGCAACGATTTGCCCGATGGCAACGATTTGCCCGATGGCAACGATATGCCCGATGGCAACGATATGCCTGATGACGACGACCTGTCATGATGGCCATTATATTAAACCTTTAATGTTATAGCAACAATATTCCATGTAGCTAAAAGTTATGATTGCCATCTAATGTGAATGCAATGAGAGGCCATACAATGTAAAGCAATGATAGGCGATTTTATGAGATGTCAACAGTAAGCCTGATAACAACGATATACCTATAATGCTAAGAGACAAAGCAATAATAGGCAATTTAGTATGATAGTGTGATATATTCTATGTAACGCAAAAGTCATGGGGCCATTCCAAGCAAAGTAACAATGTGCTATGTTACACGAAACCATGATTAGGCCGTTATAAGTAAAGGCCACGAAAGGCCCATAATGAATGCTGATTAAATGTCACGATAAGCCAATGATATAAAAAGGTACACATTTGTGAAGACGGAAGCTGAAGATGGAGTAGAAAACAATGACACCACCGATAGTAACTAGCAGCCAATAATCGACGTAATTTGATTGCTATGAGTGAATGAGCATTTGAGTAATTTTAAGTAAATAATGAAAGGTATATTTATTTTCTATAGGAAAGACTCATTCAATATGCTTAGGCGTGACTCCCACTCACGGCTAGATAGAACTAAGCAGAGAGAACTTTGTCTAACTGTCAGAACCTGCTAAGAGAACCCCCAAAGAAATTAACCAATTTGGCATGACATAAGTACAAGAATACTTAATGCATGGGGCAGATAAAGATTGAGAAACCTTGTTGTACGATGCCCTTGCAAAAGGGAAGCACTTTACTTGACAATGCTGAACCTGGCTGAAGCTAGCAAACCTTTGCAAAAGTATAACACCATGAGCATCGTTGTTCAATACCTTAGTAAAGTGAAAAGAGATATTCGGGAGTGCCCTGCACAGAAGGGGCACAATGAGCACAAGTGAAATGCTTATGACCAGGCGGGTGCGAAGTAGCCTACGGAGCACAGTAACTCTGATGTTCGATGTGTAGTAGGCAGCACAATATATCACTTTAGATATGACGCAATGTGCGCATCCACAAGTCATGACGCAAGGATAGCATAGGAGCACATGTTTAGGTCCTGTCAGTTTACGCGCTATTCTGTGTACGCACACGTTAAAGACGAATTGCTTTACCTATGCATCTATTTTTGCCTGGATAGACACGTACATGCAGATTTATGTCAAAATGTCCTTGTACACGCAGTGCATATGGCTTAGGTAACGTGAAGAAGAACTGATGTGTATCATTATAGGGTTTCCACGCATTCGATCTTAACTTACAGCAGGCTTGCTGCTGTCTGTGTCATTCATGTAAACCAACAAAGTACAGATAAATAACTTTGCAGCTTTAGAGATGATATGAAAGATAAAACCACTTGCTCTGATATTTTTATTTTTATTTTATTTTTTTTTTTATAATATATAGAACACTTTATGTAAATTGTGCGCGTACATATCCTAATGTTACCAAGATTTGTAAATTCAGAGAAAGTCACAAATTTAAAATAATGCCCGTCAATGGCGTAATAACTGCAATTCTGCATTATCCCTGGATTCTTCTTGTACTGCAAAGTAACAAGTCCCTTTAAGACAGTCATTTCACTCGGCGGCCATCTTTGAAATGCCTCTCGGGCCGTTTCTCAATTCCAAGAACGCAGAGTTGCAGACTTGCGTTCTTGTGGAGTCTGGTCTTGCCAGCGACCTGAAAGAACGAACTCGGAAGGACGCAAGGACACAGAACGTATTGTTTAAGAATTGAGATGTGCTGCAAACTTGTAGCTCAACTGACCACCCCAGCATATTATAAGGCTAATGCACAATAAATACAACATAACATCACAAACAAATGTCATAACCTATTAAAAGATTTCTTTCAAATTATTAGACATTATTTTCATATAATTTTATATTTTTATTTCACCGTGTGTATTTATGAAAATGAGTAGCCTTAGTGTTACATGCTATGTCAATGTTAAGATTTTTTATATTCCAATAAATATACTGCAGGCTTTCTTCAGGTTATCACTTTATTAAAATTAAGCGAAACAAACGGTTTACTTTCATGAGCCGTCACGTATTTGCGAGCTTGTAGCGGGAATCTCATAAGTGAGAACAATAACTTTAAAGCTTACAGCTTCCGTATGTCGACCGCCCGCAGACCTTTCTGAGGCGCGCGTCTGACCGTTTCTATAGAAACCGGTGCTTCTAAGAGCCGCTGCTGTGACGTGATGACTTTAGCAGTCGGCGACTGGCTCTTATTTAGAAGGCGGGACATATTCCGCCATATTGCGCAATACACTTTCTCCCATTCAAAAACGAGTGACACGTCGTGTGTTATTTTATAGTCTTTGATAGTAACCGTGGAAACAGGCATTGACACACAGCAAAAACTGCAGTGTTAAATTAACTCTCCTGGGAGTACATGTGAGACCATACTCAAGAGTGTTAAAGTGTTAAAATAAGAGTGTTAAATTAACACTGAAGCGGTGTTAAAGTTAATGAGTTAATTAAGTGATTAACAGTGATGATTGACCATTATTGAAGATACCTGATGATAACAAGCAGAATCACCAAAGGAGAAAATCACAATTTTTAAGCCACCATCGTGGAGATGAGGGTTTGCTTTAGTTGGGCTCTTGACCCTTGACTTTTTAAAATAAAATTTTGTTTGGGTTGTTTTAACTGAGTTATAACGCCCAGACAAACAAATGGAAAAGATGATCAGGTGGTGTTGGTTATGTTTTCACATAATCATTATTTGATCTGAATCACTGAACTCATTTAGAGCCCAATCTCTGAGTTAGATTTACATTATTGATTACAGCAGCACTGTGATTCTCCAGCAGAAGATCAGCTTTGTCAATATAATCTGAAGGATTTCTCAAAAAAAAAATCGTTCTTTTAGGCACACACAGACATCAAGAATCAGTCTGTGTATCTCAATGACGGTGACAAGAAACATATTCTGATAAACAGATCAACTCTGAACATTAAAAAACAAGCTACTAAAAAGTCGCATAAACAGAACAAAATAAAATATGAGAATAAAAGAAATTACTAAGACAATTCAGCTCATAATTTATTCATGCAGCAATGCATGATGGGAGCCATGGATGAATTTTGATTGGTGGCTCCCAGAATGCACTGCAACATGCTTTATTATTCTCACCACTGTTGAGATTCACAGGCTGATTCTTGATGTCTGTGTCTCTAAATGAAAGAGCTCTCTTTAAAAAAAAAAAAAATCAGAACAACTTCTGAGAAATCCTTCAGATTATATTGATAAATCTGATCTTCTGCTGTAGAATCACAGTGCTGCTGTAATCAATAATGTGAATCTAACTCAGAGATTGGGCTCTAAATGAGTTCAGTGATTCAGATCAAATAATGATTATGTGAAAACCAACACCACCAACACCACCTGATCATCTTTTCCATTTGTTTGTCTGGATGTTATAACTCAGTTAAAACAGCCCAAACAAAATTTTATTTTAAAAAGTCAAGGGTCAAGAGCCCAACTAAAGCAAACCCTCATCTCCACGATGGTGGCTTAAAAATTGTGATTTTCTCCTTTGGGGATTCTGCTTGTTATCATCAGGTATCTTCAATAATGCTCAATCATCACTGTTAATCACTTAATTAACTCATTAACTTTAACACCGCTTCAGTGTTAATTTAACACTCTTATTTTAACACTTTAACACTCTTGAGTATGGTCTCACATGTACTCCCAGGAGAGTTAATTTAACACTGCAGTTTTTGCTGTGCAGCTGCGTGACAGCTAGTGGCACACGGTTTCATCCAACACTATGGAACATGGCAAGCAAACTGGAATAAGAATTGGAGCGAGGATCAACATCAACATGGCGTTTACCAAATGCAACAGCTTTGCGACGAACTCGTCTTGACAGATGCCGCTCTAGCACATTAATGGACAGGTGAGCAAAAGTACACGAGACGAATTAATGTTATGTAGCTCAACACCATAGATGGCTCAATATCATGCTGTTGATCTTGCTTACGGTCAACAGACTAATAGATAGCAGTCTACAACTTTAACACTCAAATGCAATTTAATATGATAGTGTAACGTTAGACCAAGTGAAACAGCGATGCGTTACTTCAGTTTAATTCATAAAATAAACTTACCTGTATGAGTAGTATTTAAGCACTTGCAAGTACTTCAGTAGAATGAATTGACTCATTCCTATTCCTGGAAGTGCAGGCTGGGACTCGGGTGTGACACTGAAATCAGTCTCTTGTTGGCAATCACGCCCGCGATTCCATGCCGAGATTGTGCCTTTAGCACAGGCAGAGTTGGGTAATCCAGGGGTCAAAGAGTAAAAGTCCTGCCATATTTTTATTCCACCCACTGAAGCATTAATGAGCTAAATAAGTGATTAATTGAGTGATGATTGACCATTATTGAAGACACCTGATGATAACAAGCAGAATCACCAAAGGAGAAAATCACAATTTTTAAGTTACCATCATCGAGGTCAGGGTTTGCTTTAGTTGGGCTCTTGACCCTTCACTTTTTAATATTAGAATTTGTTTGGGCAGTTTTAACTGCATTAAAACCAACCAGACAAGCGAAGATAAAATATGATCAGGTGGTGTTGGTTATGTTTTCATATAATCATTATTTGATCTGAATCACTGAACTCATTTAGAGCCCAATCTCTGAGTTAGATTTACATTATTGATTACAGCAGAACTGTGATTCTACAGCACAAGATCAGCTTTATCAATACAATTTTTTTTTTTTAGAGTTCTGATTTAAAAAAAAAACAGAGTTCATTTAAACACACAGACATCAAGAATCAGCCTGTGAATCTCAACAGTGGTGAGAATAATAAAGCATGTTGCAGTGCATTCTGGGAGCCACCAATCAAAACTCATCCATGGCTCCCATCATGCATTGCTGCATGAATAAATTATGAGCTGAATTGTCTTAGTAATTTCCTTTATTCTCACTATTTTATTTTGTTCTGTTTTTATGTGACTTTTTAGTAGCTTGTTTTCTAATGTTCAGAGTTGATCAGTTTATTAGAATATGTTGTTTGTCACCGTTGTTGAGATTCACAGGCTGATTCTTGATGTCTGTGTGTGCCAAAAATAATTTATTTATTTTTTTTGTATGTGATAAGGACAACTTTTTTAAATAAAAATTCTGTATTGTATAAGCTGATCTTCTGTAGAATCACAGTTCTGCTGTAATCAACAATGTAAATCTAACTCAGAGATTGAGCTCTAAATGAGTTCAGTGATTCAGATCAAACATTGATTATATGAAAACATAACCAACACCACCTGATCATATTTTATCTTTGCTTGTCTGGTTGGTTTTAATGCAGTTAAAACTGCCCAAACAAATTCTAATATTAAAAAGTGAAGGGTCAAGAGCCCAACTAAAGCAAACCCTGACCTCGATGATGGTAACTTAAAAATTGTGATTTTCTCCTTTGGTGATTCTGCTTGTTATCATCAGGTGTCTTCAATAATGGTCAATCATCACTCAATTAATCACTTATTTATCTCATTAATGCTTCAGTGGGTGGAATAAAAATATGGCAGGACTTTTACTCTTTGACCCCTGGATTACCCAACTCTGAGCACAGGTAAATTAAATTCATTTAATACAGTATAGACTATGTAGTGTCATTTTATATTAATCATTTCCTGGATCTGAATACTTACCTGAAATATGCAAAACACCATTTATTTCATTTAAATCACCCTAAATGTTCTAGAATTAGGCTACTTTCCGAAAAGGGTTATTCAAATAATCTGTTAAATTTGTCATATCACAATATATGACGTTAGTCGCAGAAAGATAACGCAATATCTATGGAATGAAATCGACTGTCCCTTTTTTGCACAAAGAAAATCTGGTGCACGTGCATGAAGCTGAGCACATAGGACATCTACGGAGACTTTAACTGCAGAAATGTAACTTTTTTTTTTTCCTCTCATTCAACACGTTTATAAGCAGTATGCATACGACATAGCCTTATTACCACGCAGGACATAAATAATCATGTTTCTGCCTCTATCGTTACAAGGGAAGTCACTCGACACTATGCGCCATGCATACCCAAGTTACAAAGCGTGTCGTTCTATCTGCTGTTAGACGACGAGTCCAACTCCGCTTTCAAGCGGATCATTACGACATGCTATGAATGTAACAATGCGAACGAGCACCGTTCCGTCTCAAATAAATGCGTGCGACTGCACTGTACGGCTCTGCTGATGTTATGTAAAGAGCAAAAGAGTATGATTATACACCCAACGACATCAAAATGCATAAAACGATGAAAATACTTATCACTGAGATGAGGTGGCTGTTGTAGTGATGACGAGAGAATATTGAAGATTGCTTTGATGATAGCTAGGCCCTTTGTTGATACTGCTGAAACTAAATTCGAAAATAGAATCCGTGGGTGGACCTGCACACTTCTTAAATTTAGAGACGGCGAATACGATCACTCTCATAGCGCGACCGCTTCAATGAACGTTCAAAATGATAGGCTAACATGAACTTAATGACGCTGCAGCATTATATCCCATCTAAAATAAACATTTTCACATTGTAGTACTGTACATCAGACTACCGTTAACATTGTCTGTGTGAATATTTAGATAATCACAATTATAGGCCTGTACATGTGTCGTGAGGAACGCCAGCGATGGTATATGCGAACACGATAGTGGGTGGGAACAGAACTTATATACTCAGGTGACGTGTAATGATTGGTTAGAAAATGAGCAATGACGTGCATTATAGACTTCCGGGTAGAACTTCCGCTAAACGCTCCCATTTCTAAAGGTGCTACTGATATGAAATTTTCACCAGATGTTGGTAACAACTAGGGGTGACCCTGAAAAGTCGACGATTCGAATCTTCGATAGGAGGAGCCTGATTCGACTACCAATCTCACAGTCGAATCGTCGCAGAGGTGTTATGAGACGAGATATGGGGCGCTCAATATCTGATTTTACATAGACATACCGGTTCTTTCCCAATAGGTTAATATACAGCCTATTATGTTAACTATACTATAAATAAAAATGTGAAAAGAAAGAAGCTTTTAATAAATATTTTTAATGTGCGTGAATAAATACAACCTGTGACCGATTTAAGTTTCACTTCCATGATCCGTGACCGGCAGATGAGCATCTTTACGGCAGGGATTAAATCTTCAACAATGTCTGGGATAAAGTGTACAATTGGATGCACTTTGAAATGGTAAAATATGATCAAAAAAACGTATGATGCAAGTTGTGCCAACATGTCCTATACAACTCAACAACAAACACTGCGGCGCGCTTCTGCCGGCCAAGGAGCTGACTATAGCGCGCTATTTGAAAAGACTCAAACGGACACAGGCAGATCGCATGAAAGACTGGATTTTTCTCTCTCAGTCAGGTAGGGTAGCTACAAGTGATTTCAAACTTTAAACAAACAAACTTTGGATGCTGTTAATGTTTAGCTAAAAAGACTGCCACTCCAGTTTAGCGTTTATTGTCTCTGCAGTTAAAACGACAAGTTGACAATTCTAGCTATAATTTTGTTATTTTAATAATTTCTTTAATTTTAATTTATTTATTGATCACTCTGGGTTATTTAATTTAACTATTTCTGGCTTGTGTTTTGAATATATGTTCCCCTGCACTTCAGGCATTTTGCATTTTTTTTAATTAGACTATTTTCATTTATTAGAACGGTATATTCTGTTCTAATTCAATTCTGTAAATTAATGTTTGATAAAAAAAAAAATATATATATATATATATATTTGGTTATTATGGTTTTTGGTGCATCAATGTTCGCTGTAGATTAGTTAAAGCTTGCTCGCACAGACAATTTAGCCGATGTAATTTGATTTGCCGACATATGAAATGTATATCTGCAGTGTGGCCTTTCTGCAGTTATTAATATATATATATATTATAAAGTTTATTGATCCAAAATGTTTTTATTCATTTTCTTCTATATCTTTGAGAGTGTTCTGTACATCGTGGCTGTGAATGTTTATCCGCATTGCCTTTCATTTGTTTAAAAAATATAAAATCATTGTCAGTTTCGTCTATCACTTGACAGGCAGTTTGGTCGGTTTATAGAAAGATGTTTCTCTGTGCTGTGTGTGAAAGAAAATAAAAGTTGTCTTAAGCCGCGGGTAGACTATAGCCAGGCCTACTTCATTTTACGTGTCCCGCTCCATCTCGTGCACAGTTCAGCGCGAACCTTTCAAAGTCCGTGCGCACTCTCTAGTGCTCTAATGGACCCCCCCCCTTTATGATTCGACTGTCAGTCGAATACAGGCAATCGGATTCGAATCGGATTCGACTACGTAAATCCGTAGTCGAGACACCCCTAGTAACAACCCATGCAATCCACACATGCAAAGAAATCAAACTATAGATGTCCATAAATTAAGTAATGTGTAATAATGTTAAATGACACAGGGAATATGTATTGAACACATGAAGAAAGGGAGGTGCAAAAAGGCATGGAAAGCCAAGACAATCAGTAATTAGAAAGCAATCATGTTTTGCTTGTCAGTGCAAATTAATGTCAGCTAGTTCAGTCCCAACTGATGGCCTATAAAAAGGTGTGTCATTAGCAAGGTGTCACACAAGAAACATGACAGGTAAAAGCAAAGAGCTCTCTCAAGACCTTCGCAACCTTATTGTGGCGAAAACTACTGATGGCATTGGTTACAGAAGGATTTCAAAACTTCTAAATGTTCCAATGAGCACTGTTAGGGCCATAATCCGGAAGAGGAAAGAACATAATTTCACAATAAACTGGCCATGACCAGGTGCTCCTCGCAAGATTTCTGACAGAGGAGTGAAAAGAATTATCAGAAGAGTTGTCCAAGAGCCAAGGACCACTTGTGGACAGCTTCAGAAAGATTAGCAGGTACAATTGTTTCAAAGAAAACAATAAGTAATGCACTCAACCACCATGGCCTGTATGCACGCTCACCACGCAAGACTATATTGCTGAAGAAAGAGCATGTTGAAGCTCGTTTAAAATTTGATGCACAACATTTGGACAAGCCTTTGAAATACTGGGAGAATATGGTATGGTCAGATGAGACTCTTTGGGTGCCATAATACACACCATGTTTGGAGGAGAAATGGCACTGTGCATCACCCCAAAAACACCATACCAACAGTGAAGTTTGGAGGTGGGAACATCATGGTGTGGGGCTGTTTTTCAGCATACTGTACTGGCAAACTTCATATAATTGAAGGAAGGATGAATGGAAAAATGTACAGTGACATTCTTGATTAAAATCTGCTGCCATCTACCAGGGTGATGAAGGTGAAATGAGGGTGGACATTTCAGCAAGACAATGATCCCAAACACACAGCCAAGGAAACACTCAACTGGTTTCAGAGAAAGAAAATAAAGCTGCTCAAATGGCCCAGCAAATCACCTGACTTGAATCCAATTGAAAATTTTATGGAAACAACCAAAGATCAGAGATCATAGAAGAGGCCCACGGAACCTTCAAGATTTGAAGACTGTTTTTTTTTGTGGAATAATGGGCCAAAATCACACCTGAGCAATGCATGCAACTAGTTTTTTCATACAGGAGGCGTCTTGAAGCTGTCATTACCAACAAAGGGTTTTGTACGAAGTATTAAATAAATTTCAGTAAGCGTGTTCAATACTTTTTCCCTATGTCATTTAACATTATTACACTTAATTTACATCTATGGTTTGATTTCTTTGCATGTGTGGATTGCATGGGTTGTTACAAACATCTGGTGAAAATTTCATGTCAGTAGCAATATATTGACTGAGAAAAATGGTGACAGCTTCAATACTTATTTTACCCACTGTGTCGTTAAGCAATATCACACAAGTAATAAGCGCAATAATCACACAAGTTCTGTTTTTCTGTCCAGAATAGCACAAGTGCAAATGCGATACAGATTTTATACAACAGTTCAATAAATAAGAAGTTAATATTGTGTTATTTTGTGTTATTGTTTCTGGAAATGTCCCACCCCTTCATAACTGCAAAGTACTCGGATGTAAATGTTAAAAATGGAGTCAGTTTAAAACCAATCTGAGCCTGATTCAGACTCTGACAATGTTAACGAACAAGAGGATCGTCCAGAACAAATTTCATACACGGACTTTGCAAGCACAGATTTTACAGGACATTTCAGAATGTGCTATGTTTTTGTGTTTTCTTATACACTATAGATAAAATGTTATATTTGATGATATTTGTTGGAAAACAAAGGTAATACAAAGAGTAATCGATCACAAACCCATGGCTAATTTTCCTATGTGCTAAACAGCCTTACAAAAGCAAAAGCATACAAAAGATACAGAAAACAAGCTGTTCCCTTTCAGTCTAATTGGGATCTCGCCTGATAGCCCAATCACCTTTAAGTGTAAACTAAATGAGCCAGTGGACATTGGCATGCAAGATTTGCATCTTGCGCTCCGCCCCGCAGCACAGGTATAAATACAGAAGTAGATGCAATGCACATTCAGTTCTTCTGTTCCTGTTCAGTCACTAAGAGTCCACAAGGCCGGGCGGAGAATCTTTTGTTTTTTGTTGGTTTGGTACTTTTTTTCACGGGACTGTACACTCGTGTAAATATCTTGACTGCTAGATTATTGGATTTTTGGTGCATTTATAAATAAACACCACCATACTATGGGGTTGTTTTTTGAACATGTCCCACAGTAGACTTGAGGAGACCCAGTTCAAAAGGCTACTGCATCACACAAAAATAATGACAATGATAAAACATGATCACATTTATGATGTTAGCATTTGTTTTCCTACCAAAGCTATAAAAGTAGGCATTCATATATTTCATGTCATTTGTATCAGTGTTTCCTGAACTGAGAGCCTGAAGAGTGTTGTTGTTCTCTACAGGTTGAGTGTTTGTCGTATTACAATTATAGGTTTTACTGCTCTGGCTTCAGCTCTGAGATCAAACCCCTCACACCTAAGAGAACTGGATCTGTCATCGAACAACCTAACAGACCGAGGAGCAAATCTGCTCTCTGATGGACTGAAGGATCCTGACTGTAGATTGGAGAAACTGAAGTAAGAGTGTATTAAATTACAACATCATTTCTCATCCCACTGTGAATAAAGAATGATAAAAAAAAATAAAGCTAAAAAAAGTGCACCCTCAGATAACTGAAGTGAATGTTTTCTTAAACTTCTTAAACACAGCGGCAACACACGTTTCATTTCTGAATCTGCGTTTTGAATCAATCAATCAGGTGAACCAATGATTCAATGGACCATTCATAAAGAGAGCCATTTGAATGAATCAGCCATTTGAGTGAGTCAAATGAATGAATGAATGAAAGCGGTCCTATTATGTCCTTTAACAAAGTCTTGATTTTGTTTTCGCGGTTTACTAGAATGTTTTCATGCTTGATTGTTCAAAAATATTCAATATTTTTCACAAATTTTACATTATTACAGCACCTCTCTCCCCATTCTGGCTCGAACACGCCAATTTCAATTAAGCCCCAAAATACAAAATGTGCTGTAATTAGTTTGCTGGCTCAGAGTGTTATGATTGACACTGCTTATGCTGGGTACACACCACAAGATAATCAGTCTGATTTTGGGCCGAATTCTCCCCTTCCGACAATCCTAGGTAATGTCCTGATAATCTTGATGGTTCAACAGATTATCTTATCAGATTTTCCTTTGGTGTGGGGCATGTTGAGAGTAACTGAATCTGCTTGGAGAAATGTCAGAGCCAATCAAAAAAGCGAGCTGACAGAAGACGGAAGCATAACAAACGCAGTCATGGCACAGCACAAAGTTAAGACCATGTTCCTGTCATTTCTATGACTTCACCCAAACCCTTTTCTTTTTTTCTGTGAATTTTCTTTAAAAAATCATTCCAAACACTATTATCGCAATTTCTTCCTGCCTATCATCCACTATGTTTATTCTGAAGTCTCAAGAGATTTTGCCAAAATTCCCCTTGTTCACAGTCGGGACTCTGAATGAAAATCTGTTTCACATCACGGCACACCACACACTATAGGAGCAAAACAGTTAAATCTAGGATTTTTTGCCCTCATGTTTGTGGTCTCTCATTGTAACACGGTTCATAGATGTGGGAAGAAGGAGGCGGGAACCGGCGAACATTCAACGTAACTTTAATTCAAAATAAACAAAGAACAAAACGAAAGTAATGCCGGCAGACCCTCGCGGACGTCTGCCGGCCACACAAACATAATAAAACGTAAAATAAAGTCCAGGCCTGGTCCTCTCTCCTCCTTCACTGATGTCGCTCCTCCTTTTATGCCTCCGGAGCTCCTCCGTGAGAGACTCGAGGACCGTTCCCTCACGGCTCTCGCCCGCCCTGCTCGTCACACTCATATTTTAAAAATCTTTTAGTGTGTACCCAGCATTAGCGCATGTTCAGGAAATGTCCTACCCCTCCATAACTGCAAGCTCTAGTTCTCAGATATTCAGAATGGCGTCAATTTAAAGCCAATTTGAGCCCAATTCAGACTCTGACAATGTTAACGAACAAGAGGATCATACAGAACGGATTTCATGCACAGACTTTGCAAGCACAGATTTTACAGTACATTTCAGAGTGTGCTATGTTTTTTGTGTTTTCTTATACACTATACATACAATGTTATATTTGATGATATTTGTCGTACAACAAATATTTGTCAGAAAACAAATATTTGTTTTTTGTTGGTTTGGTACTTTGTTTTACGGGACTTTACACTTGTGTATATATCTAGATTTACATGTCCCACAGTAGGCTCGGGAAGACCCAGTTCAGGCCTGCCAAAAGGCTACTGCATCACATAAAAATAATTACACTGATAAAACATGATCACATTTATGATGTTAGCATGTGTTTTCGTAGCAAAGCAGTAAAAGGAGACATTCATATATTATGTCATTTGTATCAGTGTTTCCTGAACTGAGAGCCTGAAGAGTGTCGTTGTTCTCTACAGGTTTAGGAATTGTGGTATTACAAATGCAAGTTGTACTGCTCTGGCTTCAGCTCTGAGATCAAACCCCTCACACCTGAGAGAACTGGATCTGTCATCGAACAACCTAACAGACCAAGGAGTGAATCTGCTCTGTGATAGACTAAAGGATCCTGACTGTAAAATAGAAACACTGTGGTAAGATTGTGTAAAATTCTCATTCTCATCCTTCTGGGATTAATAAATTATATACAATAGATCAAAATGACCAAAAAAATGTGTCCTATCAGATTACGGGGTGTTGCTTTAGGTTCTTTACAAAGTGTCTGATATAATTTTACATACTATATTTATAAGAGTATAAACATAACTGGGTGATGCATTTAAAAAAATATTTTTATATTTTTATGATATCAGATCTAACCCCCTCAAGCAGCATGTAGAAGCAGGTCTGGATCTTAGACTGGACCTGTTAATGGTGCCGTTGATTAAGTCTTTCTTTCTGAATGTGAAGTTCTTGCTTATCTGAGCTGTAGATCCTGAACTGAGAGAATGAAGAATGTCAATGTGCTCTACAGGTTGAGTTATTGTGGTGTTACAGATGAAGGTTGTGCTGCTCTGGCTTCAGCTCTAAGATTAAACCCCTCACACCTGAGAGAACTGGATCTGTCTGGAAATAAACTAGGAGCATCGGGAGTGAATCTGCTCTCTGGTGGACTGACGGATCCAAACTGTAAACTGGAAAAACTGTGGTAAGATTATATAAATGCATCAACAGCCACCGCTCATCTGTAAGGGTAGGTGGGATAGAGCTCCACCAAAATATTCATCCAAACATAGACCTCTATATACACTGAATTAATAATAAATTGTAAATGTGTTCAGCATTCTGCAACAAATATTTTTCAGATTTTCTAGAATATTTTAACTTATAAAATCTAGCGCATGGATTCAGCAGGCATGTATCATGATACAAAGTGGGGCAGCCAGTCTCGGAGCCCTCCCCAGTTGTACAGCGCCCCCCAAATTCCCAATGTAAATCTGTGGTGAAAAATGGAACTGCAGCATGCTCTAATTGAGAGCCATTGGGGCAGATTTCAAACTGCCCCACTTATTTTCACATTACCTTACATAAACCTTGCTCCAAACCAAGACAATATCAATCCACTTCAGCTATGTGTAGATTAGTCTGCATCAGGTCAGTAACTAGTTGGCATGTTTGTTCATCCTATGTCGAGTAGCATATAAGGTTAATGGAAGTATAAGGGTCAAAGATGTATCAAGTTTTCAAAGTAGCAAAAAATAAAATAGCAATTACAATTCCCTAAAAGGTTTTTTATGTTCATTGAAGTGTTACTTATGCCCTTATATTAGTTATATTCAAGAATAAAGCCAGTAATTAATTTCTATAGTTACTGATATGAATGTACCCTGGTAAAAAAGTCAGTCAGTATAACACTATGGAAAATGAGCATAAAATTATATATATATTTTAAATACACTTAATCACAAGGTTATATATCCATGCTTAGACTTGTAGAAATATAGCTACCCAGAAAAAAATTACATTACTTTATTTTGAATACCACATACTTCCTGTCTTACACTGAAAAAAAATCTAAAATCTATTAAAATTATCTTTCACTTCATCCTTTGAGATTTGTTTTCATCTCAATAAAACAAAATTATTGTATTTTAAAATAAAATACTGGTGTTATACTGTATGACAATATTTTGTTACTCTGAATGACACATATCACTACAGCCTAAAAATATTGATTAAATGTGAGTGCTTCAGCAATAACAGTACTGATCCCATGATTTTTTATAGGTAGCAGCAATAGTATTTTTCTTTTATCTATTTTTTAAGTTATAAAACTTTGTAAAAAAAAACTAGAGAAGATATTTGAAATGTGAGAGATGATCCATACGCCACACACATAAAGAAAATGGACTTTACTATGCAACATAGTTTATCTGACGCAAGAGGTACAATTTCATTCATGTAGGATTAAATCAGCATTGAACATTTCAACAAAGCTATTACAAAACATTTCAGAAACATTGTACAAAAAAGTCTATAAACAAACTTCCTTGAAATCATCACAAAACATTGGATATCTTTCACAAAGTAATATCACAACATTACATCACTTTAGGTATTTTCAGCATCAGATTGTGTCATTGTATGGATTGGTGGATGATCAGGATTGACAACCTTCTTTCTTCTCTGATAACTAAAAAATGAAAATTTGATAGTTATGACACTGGTACAGAATATGATTTGCATCCATTAAATGTTATTAATAGTCCATTAATAGTAGGTTATAACACTTAAAGTTTCGAGCTGGGGTCCTGATCAGCTTTATTTTGTGATGAGAACCATTTAAATGTATATTAGCCTACTTATTATACACCTACTTGCCACATGATTAAATAATTGAACACAATATATTGATTTGAGTTTAAATATCTTATCACAAAACTCAATGCTTCCGCCAAGTAGAATTTTTCCTAGAAAGAAGATTTGAACCAAAATGAACAAACAGTCTCAAACAAAACAATCATATAATATAGAGTCAACACTTATTACATGGCTTTTTACTAAATGAATAATTTTGTGGACATTAAATATTTATTTGAGTTGAAACTGTTTCAGAATCTTACATGTGTGTTATATATATATATATATATATATATATATATATATATATATATATATATATAATTAATACTGTATAATTCTTCCCAACTTCTGTCCCACTGCTACATTCTGTTGAGTTATACGATTTTTTTCTCCTAACTGCCTTGTTTCAAAAGATACTAGTGGTGAGTGGGTTGACTATAAAAGCCTCTGAGGTTTCGCACACAGTCAGTGGATGGTCATGCTGCAGTGCTAGGAGAAAGTACTTCTTCTAGGATAAATACTTAAAAAGGACCATGCTTAAATTAGACTTGACCTTTTAAAGGTGCCGTGGATTAAGTCTCTCTCTTTGATAGTGAAGTTCCTGCTTATCTGAGCTGTAGATCCTGAACTGAGAGACTGAAGATCATTCATGTCATTTTGTGTCATCCTTTACAGTTTGAGGTATTGTGGTGTC
Organism: Megalobrama amblycephala; assembly: GCF_018812025.1. NCBI lineage: Eukaryota > Metazoa > Chordata > Actinopteri > Cypriniformes > Xenocyprididae > Megalobrama > Megalobrama amblycephala. Next base: position 42,624,417 of record NC_063052.1, on the reverse strand, counting down.
AAAGATGAAGGCTGTGCTGCTCTTGCTTCAGTTCTAAGATCAAACTCCTCACATCTGAGAAATTTGGATTTGAATGAAAATAAATTAAAAGACTCAGGATTGAAGCTGCTTTCTGAAGGACTGAAGGATCCTCACTGTAAACTGGAGATATTGATGTAAGATTGTGTAATATTCTCCACATTCTCGTTCTCCTCCTACTGGGATTAATGAATGATATGCAATAAAACAAAATTGGTCTTACATACTATATTTTATGATAAACATAACTGGGTGATGGATAGGATTTTTAACTTTTTTATGATATTGAAACTAACCTGCTCAAGCTGCATGTAGAAGCGGGTCTGAATCTTAGACTGGAGTTGTTAATGGTGTCGTGGATTAGGTCTCTCTTTCTGATTGTGAAGTTCCTGCTTATCTGAGTTATAGTTCATGAACTAAGAGACTGAAGAGTGTCATTGTTCTCTACAGGTTGTGGCGTTGTGGTGTTACAGGGGAAGGTTGTCCTGCTCTGGTTTCAGCTCTGAGATCAAACTCACACTTGAGAGAACTGGATCTGTCAGGAAACAACCTAAGAGATTCAGGGGTGAAGCTGTTCTCTAAAGGACTGAAGAATCCTCACTGTAAACTGGAGGAACTGCGGTAAATCATCTGTCTGAGAATCACACACACTGGTACACACAAAGAAATGTTCAAAAATAGCTTATAGTTGTAGCAGTTCTTCTGACAAGCAGGATCAATCTGTTGAGTTTTATTCACGTCAGGAAATGTACCAAGTGTAAAATGGATAGAAATGACAAAGAAAGCCTCACACACAACATAGGTGAATCTCATTTTCTTTAGAGATGTTGTGAAGTTGATAAAATGCTGTTTTGCAAACGCGATTTGTGAGTTTGCTGTTAAACATGGTTACTCAGATTAAATTTTCTTATGAAATTTTTTTTTTTTATGAACATTTTTTTATCCTGCTTATCTGAGCTGTAGATCCTGAACTGAGAGACTGAAGAGTGTCATTGTTCTCTACAGGTTGAGTAATTGTGGTGTCACAGATGAAGGTTGTGCTGCTCTGGCTTCAGTTCTGAGATCAAACCCCTCACATCTAAGAAAACTGTATCTGACTGGAAATGATCTAGGACACTCAGATGTGAAGCTGCTCTTTGATCTAAAGGATGATCCACATTATAAACTGGAGTTAATACTTGCTCACAACTGGGATTAGTAGTGATGATTAAAACTTTTCATATTTTAAGTTCATTTAGTTTTTTCTTCTTAGGTTACTTTCCTGGCAATGGTTTCTTACACACTATAAACATGTTTAATAATGATTGATTTATTTTTTATAATAGTTTATGTAAAAATATAGGACCTTTAAGTTTTGACTTCTACCATTGGGGGCTAGTATCAACAAGCAGTCCAATAATTCCTCTTTCAAATAAGCAGTTTATTGTCTTATTTCCTTCGAAAAGCATACACACACCAGGTTCACTGCCATTTCCTGTCACTAGTTAAATATGTGTCACCACAGGGGGTGCCACTATTGCAATTCAATAGAAATAAGTACATTGAATTATACATAAAATACAAAAGTAAATACAAATAAATGAATATTTACCATAATTATAATATAAATAACTTCATTCAAGTCAAAATAAAAATTCAAAATAAAAATGAAACAATAAACTGGACATAACAGTTTATAATAACAATTAAGTATCTTCAGGTTTCGCTTTAAAACAATTCAATATGTTGCTTTTATCATTGTCTTTTTATCCCTAAATGATGTATTTTGAGAAAATGTCAATTGCAATGGAAGATAATGGTAAATATTTATCAGTATTTACTTTCTTTGCCATAAATAAAAACTTACCAAATGTCATAGAAAGAGCAGTATTACAGGATTATAGATAAGGGTGAAGGGTCATTATTTATGGTGATTTGGATGCAAAATCAAAATCAGAATGTTTAAAAACAGCTTTAAAAATCATGTATCACAGTGTTATATTATAAACTCTCACTTAATATTCTAAGTAGTTTCTATTCGTTGTTTTAAAGTGGATAATGCAATAATGTCGCAAACATTTGAAGATCTATGTATTTCTTACAGGTTTAGATGTTAGTCTGATCATAGGCGTAAATTGCGGGGAGTTGGGGGGGGTCAATAAAATAAAATTAAAAACAATGCAAAGTATTGTAAAATAATGTTATGATATATTCTTAAAATGAGATATTTTCACCAAAATTGACACACACATGTATGGGCTCTCTCTGAGAACACATAAAAAAGTGGTGTGATTGTGCCTCCTGGTGGCGCTATAATTAAACAAAACATGAAATTTCCATTAACTGCAATACAGTATTATGATATAAAATGCTATATTATATGAATGCATTGATGTACCATTACGAAACTCAGGATGTGCCAATGGTACCATGCTCTGAAGGTACACAATAGGTTTTGAGACAGTGCCTCCTTGTGGTCAAATGTCATATTGAAATTTTTAAAAATGCTAATAGATTTATATAAAAGTGGTCTTTTTTAATGAGACCACAAACAAATTTCATGGGTCATGCTGAGAACATTGATGCCAATTTTGCCACAGTCAGCCAAACTTCCTGTCAGTCATTTTGATTTTCTTTAAAAACACTTTTTCAAACTACTCCTAGATCGTTGGTCCAATTTTCACCAAAATCGAATCCTATCATCTTCAGACCATGCTGGTAAAATGTTCTGGATTTCGTGTTGATAGACGAAACCGTATTCATTTACCACAGCAACAAATTAGAGGCTTAATGCCAAAATGACTCTTGAGGCTGTATCTCTGCAATGCTTTGACATATTGACACCAAACTTTGCGAGTGTCATTGTCACCTCACTCTGACCATACTTCATTAATTTAATCACAGTTCCACCTATTGGTCGAAAGTGATAAACCAGTAAATCTTTATTATTGACTGTATTTGTGATTTTTCAGCTTTTTTGCCTAAAATGAATCTTAATAGGTCTTTAATTGCTCACTGGTGCAGTTGGTCTGATGTTCCCAGCCATGTTGGCTGGCTTCCTGTGCCTCTTTTGTGCTTGGCTCCGTAATTGCTGCTTGAAGCTATTTTTTTAAATGTGATCACAAGTAGAGTTTGGTTTAGATTAAATTCAATTAAATTAATCTATGAGAACCTCAGATTTAGATAGTTGACTGTTAGCATACTTACAAGTCCCTGGCCTGGACAATTAAAATATACATCTTCAGATGTATATGAAAGATTTTTATAGAGTCATTCTGAGAGGAAACGTCTTGCTCAAATGAAGTGAGAAAATCCAGGGGGTAAGCAGAAGGTTGCTGGTTCGATCTCCGCAGCCGTCACCACCAGTATGTCCTTGAGCAAGATATTTTACTCCAGGTTGCTCCACAGGGATCGTCCCTGTAATAAGAGCACTGTAAGTCACATTGGACAAAAGGAGCTGCCAAATGCATAAATGTAAATAAATATAAATGTGATTTTTGTTAATCCTTTTTTGTTAGTGTCTCGGGCACAAATGCTCAAAAAAGCTGCTTATTTCATAAAGTTTACTTTTCAAGGTATTGCTATAATATAAATGCATACATACATTTCATACAAATTCTATTTGGGGGCATAAAGGGTTAGTTCACCCAAACATATAAATTCAGTCATTATTTACTCACCTTCATGCTGTTCAATCCCTGTTTTGTTTTTTGTTTTTTTTGTTTTTTCTGAACACAAAGGGTGATTTTGGTCAAGTTTGTCCTACTGGTTTCTTTTTCCCCCACAAATGCTGGAGTCACCTTTCCTTGCAGGTCCTGCTCCTTCACAAAAGCTCTGCAGCAAATGCACAAAAATCAAAAATCAGAAAAGTGCTGTAATAACTCTTTGAAATTACAGTATTTTAAAAAAAACTACAACTTAATATTTAAATAGATTTTTTTTTTCATTTCTGTAGTATGCTCACTCAAAGCCTTTGATGGCATCATTCCTTCATCCGCCTCTCTCCACCGGATAAACACACCTATGATCATCTGTCCCTGTAACATCAGACAAGATTCAAGTTACCTCCGAGATTTTACTGCTCAATACTACACTGTAAAAAATTTCCTGTAGAAATTACAGTAACTTACTGGCAGCAGGTTGCCAGTAACTTACAGTAAATTGAACTTACAGTAAAAATACTGTATTAATATTTACAGTACCATTTAACTTGCTGTAAACATATTTACAGTACACAGGGGCGCCAGAAAATGTCAGTTTAAAAACAGAAAAATACTGTCAGAAAAAAAGCATAGATAAACTGTAAAAAAATCCAGTGAAAAGACAGTACTTTTCTGGCAGCAGGAGCGCCAGAAAATAATGTAAAATAACCGTTATTCTAAAACATTTAGTAAGACACTTATTTTCCATTATTTTACAGTATTTTTCAGGCGCCCCTGCTGCGCAAAGTTTATAATATAGATGAATCAATAACACAACACAGTTGTTAGATTCAAATGAAGATACATTTCATGATGCCCACAAAGCAACCAACAGACAGCCACCATCACCTGAAGATATTTTGTTTAGCTTTCATTACTACTGCAAATGTGTTTAACAAACGCACTGTCACAGCAATCAGATATGACAAATGAATATTAAGAGTGAAGAGCCCAACTAATGGAACAGCTATTCACCATTATGGTGACTTCAAATGAAACAGAGTTAAAACCTCTGTTAATTCTCAATAACAACCTTTGTTGATGTCTAACATAAATCAAGTCAATCTGGGCAGTGTTTCCCAAAAGCATCGTAAGTCTAAGTTGATCGTAGCTCCATTGGTGACAATGGAGCTACGATCAACTTAAGCTTACGATGCTTTTGGGAAACTCTGCCCTGGTTAGTAATAAGTGAAGCTGGGGATGCTGTTTGCAGTGGCGTAAATTAATATGATAGTTTTTTCCTTACATCTGCTATAATACAATATGCCATTAGTACTGAGAGTATGTATTTTAGTTAATAAATACGAGGATCCGCTGTTAATACCTTGTTGTCCTGATAGCCTTGTGGTAGCATTTTCATTTAGCATGCAAGAGGTTCTGGGTTCTAACCCAACCATGAATGATTTTTTTTTCTCATTAAAACCAAAGATGTTCATCAGTGATTGTATATCAAGAGCAGGGATACGTTTATGTGTAGCTATTTTGTTTTGTGATTTCAACCTAACAAATAGAGAGTCTCTGCAACAGAGCGATAGATTGAAGCGCTCGTCCGTGTGAACACGGCTCAGTGTGCACGAGCACCAAGAGAACACTGTTGCGAGCGCTCAACAAGATTTCAAAAACAACACATTCTAGCGCCAGATCGCCTATTATTAACTCAAATTGATAATCAACTAGAGCTGTTTCTTTTGTATTACATATCCATGCCGCGAGAGGTTTCAAAACGTGGTCGGGACAATATCGACCCTTTCAAAAAGTAAAAAACTTCCTGTAGAAATTACAGTAACTTACTGGCAGCAGTTTGCCAGTAACTTACTGTAAATTGAACTTACAGTAAAAATACTGTATTAATACAGTATTTACAGTACCATTTAACTTGCTGTAAACATATTTACAGTATAGTATTCTTTTGCTGTAAAAAATACAATAATTTTAAGGTCTTTTCTCTAGAAATATATTTTAATGCAATCAAAAACATATAACTTTACACTGTAAAATTTCCAGTAATTCATTGTCCACTGTTTCTATTTACTATAAAGCTGTACAAATTGTAAATTACTGTATTTTAACAGGTCTCAGTAAATAATAAAAAGACAATGACAACTGTATAACGTTTATAATTTTGTTTTTAATTGTTCAATTGTAATACTTGAAATAACATTTTAATATTCTTGCAGACTGAACTTTCAGTTTTCTTCACAAAATCGGATATTTCCCAAGCCTGCAGTAACATTTATACATAAACGCTTAACATTACAGCATTTTAAAACAATTAATGAACAAATTCAGTCATAAGAACAATGTTAAAAACTTACAAATTTAAAATAACTCTCCGCAGTGGAATGTGTTTTCTCTCATACACTGAAGCGGTGTTAAAGTTAATGAGATAATTGATTGATGATTGAGTGATGATTGACAATTAGTGGTGACACCTGATGTTAATAAGCAGAATCACTGAAGAAACAACAAGAGAAAAAGAGAGAGACACAACAACTACAACTGACTTCCAGCCATTAAACATTATTACACTTATTATTAACCAGTTTGATTTGATTTCTGTCATACATCAACAAAAGTTCTTACTGAGAATTAACTGATGTTTAGATGTTAATGTTTTAATGAAAGTTTAGTTTGAAGTCACCATGATGGTGAAAAGCATTTCCTTTAGTTGGGTTCTTGACTCTATTTATTAACATTGTGAAATGGCCAGATTCATTGCAGACATCCAGTATTAACCGGTTACACAGATTTTATAATATTTCTTTACAGTACATCACTGTTACCACTTGAGATCCAGCAGAGCTTTTGTAATCAGAAGGGTTTTTTTTAAACATACACAGACATCAAGAATCAGCATATGACCCTCAACAATGGTGACAATCAAACAAAGTGCTTCATGTTGCAGTGCATGATGGGAGCCACCAATCAAATCTCATCCATGGCTCCCATCATGCATTGCTGCATGAATAAATTATGCAGCTGAATTGTCCTGTAATTTTCGTAGATTGTTCATGTTTGCTTTATTTTTCTGTTGTTTTGTTGTGACAGTAGCTTGTTTTGTGATGTTCAGAGTTGATCTGTTTGTCAGTATTTTGTATTTATTTATCGTCACCGTTCTTGAGAATCATATGCTGACTCTTGATGTCTGTGTGTTTAAACACTGAAGCTTCAGTGTGTAATGTATTTTTCTTAAAAAAAGAAGTTTCTACTACTGTTGGATCTCAAGCTGTAAAAACACAGGACTACAATCATTAATACTAAAGCTACACATCAAGCATATGATCAGAGATTTCGACACTAAACGACATCAGGTCATCACATGATGACAATATCACCAAAACATATTGTGACCAGATCATATTTTCTCTGACCATAACAAATGTGCTTTACAAACACAAAGTTGGAGCAATCAGAGAAAAATTAATAATAAAAGGTAAAGAGTCAAGAGCCCAACTAAAGCAAACGCTGCCCTCTTTCATGGTGACTTGAAATGAAAAATTCCATTAATTAACACCTTTTTTCTCTGTTTCCTTCAGTGATTCTGCTTATTAACATCAGGTGTCACCACTAATTGTCAATCATCACTCAATCATCAATAAATTATCCCATTAACTTTAACACTGCTTCATTGTTAATTTTTAACACTCGGCAAGATGGACTCATATATGTACACTTTTAGTTAAACCAAAAATACAAATTATTTTAGTAAAAAGCAGGAATATTTGTACACACCTTTGCTGCTGCCTGGTTCTTGCATCGGTATCTTCCTTTTCTTCTTTCTCCAAGCGGAAAAATAAGCCTCTCTGTGATTGGTCAGTTTTCACGCTCATTTGTTTTTACTGTATTTCAGTTTACAGTAAATGAAAAATACTGTATTTTATTGACGCCAATGGGATATTTCCCATAATGCAACTTTTAAATACAGTAACATACTGTATAACTGTTTTACAGTAAAATACAGTTCATATTACAGTAAAATACTGTGTAATTTACAGAAATTGCTAACAGTGTACATTTACATGTTGAGGGAGTTGATGATGTGTTAACTCACTTTTTATCCAACACAAATGTTCCTTAATTTATCAACACTACTAATGGACAACTAAAACAGATAGCTTATGTCTAGTTACTTGTACATTTGTTTATTTACATTGTGTACATAATGTAAATGTAGGCTGTACATGTAATGTAGGCAGTGTTGACAACAGTGAATTCTACATAATAAGCACACATAAACCACTCAGATTTCTATTTCATGTAGTAATGTGCTCATCATCTGCAATGCTTATTGAAGATTTTCCTGTCAGATGTTAAATAAACATTTAGTAAGCATCTTGATGATGTATATATGGTTTAGAAATTATGTAAATCCATTTGACATACATGTACTTACTAGGGCTCCCCTGTCAGCTATACACAATAAAACGTACGGTGGCCAAGAGAGCTCAACGCGCTGCAAATGAAGAAAACACATGCAAATAAAGAAAACATCTTCATCAGTTTGACAACACATGCGCTGCAAATTCCACAACACTTACAAATAGACAAACGCGCTGCAAATAAAGAAAACATCTTCATCAGTTTGACAACACACGCGCTGCAAATTCCACAACACTTACAAATAGTGAAACGCGCTGCAAATAAAGAAAACATCTTCATCAGTTTGACAACACATGCGCTGCAAATTCCACAACACTTACAAATAGACAAACGCGCTGCAAATAAAGAAAACATCTTCATCAGTTTGACAACACACGCGCTGCAAATTCCACAACACTTACAAATAGACAAACGCGCTTCAAATAGAACTGCTCATAATCAGAATGTTAACAAACAAAACGAAAAAACTCACTTTTCAGGTGCACACCACCTAAGAGTAAACATGAACAATCCCAGCCAGCGGTCCCAGACAGGTACGTCAATGTGTTCCCTATAACATTTTCGTTGTGGTCTGTGCCAGTCTCGGTGCCAGGACAAACGATTTGGGGGATATTATTTTGCGTTAAAATATTATTAATAAATGATTAATAATAAATTATATATATTTTTTAATAATTTACTTGATTTTATGTCTCAAATCCCAGTCAATTATTCACTGCAGAAAGTGAAAGTAAAAACTCAGCGATGAGAGCTCTACTTCAACATGTTCTGATAACTATTTAACCTTAATTTATTTCTTAATTTCTCTTGTGGCCTATACGTATTGAAAAAAAATGAGAAGAGATATAGGTGTTACTTAAAAAAAAAAAAAAAAAAGTAACACCTATATCTCTTTTCATTTTTTTTCAATACATATGGGCCACAAGAGAAATATTAAGAAATAAATTATGGTTAAATAGTTATCAGAACATGTTGAAGTAGAGCTCTCATCGCTGAGTTTTTACTTTCATTTTAGCTGAGTTTTTCTAATTAGCTAGTCTCATCGCGTCGGTTATGCATGTTGCACTATAAATTACTGCGGGGCAAATTAAATTATTATTTTAATTCTAAAAGTAGCCTAATCATATCGTCACCGTCATCATCATCATTTAGCTCAGAAGGACTTGAGATCGCTGGGCCTGGTATGTGCTATTTGCAGCGCGTTTGTCTATTTGTAAGTGTTGTGGAATTTGTCAAACTGATGAAGATGTTTTCTTTATTTGCAGCGCGTTGAGCTCTCTCGGCCACCGTAAAAACGTGTTTTTACAGCACAACTATACTATACTGTCTATCAGCCAACGAGAGCAGCAGAAAATAGGCTTTTTTAAAGATGAGCAAAATCTGCGCAGAACCGGTCAACATGTCTGTAATTAAAGTAAAAATGATTGATACACACATCTTTCGAATGGAAATAATTAACAAGTGTGTGTGTGTGTATTGTTCATTACGTTAATTTTCATATAAAAGCAAAAGAACTTAAATTACATCCATTTTATTAACAACACAGAGCACGAGTGTGAATCCCGCGATATCCACCTTTGATCTCGCATGTGTCTGATCCACTACGAGAACAGAGATCTGTCCTGCACTTTGTTCACTCCTCCCCTCACTGCAGCCGCCTGCTCTTGACTGAATTTAAGGCGAGGCGAGGAGAGGCGCATCTCAAACAAGCCCAGTGTGACGCAGAAGAAAAAAAAAGATGCAGACTGACGCGAGAAAGTGCATTCGTGTTCAGAGCTCTCAAAAGAGAATGTAAATAATCTAAAAATAGATTATTTTGTGAAAAATATCCTCAGAAGTCATCCTTTAAGGGTAATAGAAGCCGACGGAAAGAGAGATCGAGACGAATGGGAAAAGTTAGACATGCACACGAAAGAACACAAAATCTGGATTAAGGCAAAATCAAAGGAAAACTTTATTTTATTTTCTTCTTTCATTTACCCTTTCCTTGGTGAGGACCATTTTCACTGTAATGTATGTATTAAAGGGGGGGGTATAATGCTGTTTCATGTATTCTGACTTATTTACATGGTTAAAGAGTTGGATTCTCATGCTAAACATGGCCAAAGTTTCAAAACACGTGTTGGACGAATGACGGAGTATTTCTGTGCCAAAAATTCTCTTCCAAATCCTTGAAGGATTTGGGATCTTTTTTTCCAGTATGTGCCTCAGCGATGTCAACAAGGTTGGAATTCCTTGTACTGGCACTTCTCCCGGAAGGGCGCACGCGCACACGTCGACCAGCGCGAGAGAGCAAGAGCACGCCCAGTCACAGGACTGCACGAATTCAACAATGTCACCAAAGAAGTGTGTTTGTTAGGGAAAGATAACCTTGCTTCCCAAAGAGCCCAGTTTTAAGTGGAGCTGAGAGTTTTGTGCTCTCTCTAATGCAAAGCATTACTTTGATGCGCTCTCGATATTGGTCATTGAAATAACCATAGAAACTGATAGTTGCAATTTTTTATTGGTTAAAATGAATGGAGAATATCTCGTGTTTTTCCCTGGCTGCTCGAGCCCTCAGGATCAGTGCTTATGGTTTTATAAACAAGGCCCAGTTCAGCGCTGGATTTACAGATCATTTGAAACTGAAAGATGGAGCGGTCACAGCGATAATGATCCCAGTTATGAGTCGAAACAGCAGGTGGTGAGTAAAACTGCTTCAAGTGTCTGTTTTGTTGGCAATAGGCGCCTAAGTGCATATGATGTAAAGAACACAAATGTAATGAATTCATAAATTCATTATCCATCATTCACTATACGCTATATTCATTATAGTGATTCAAAAGTTATCCATGGATAATGCGATGGT